>NC_090238.1:26330591-26618091 GCF_024489055.1 Chanodichthys erythropterus
CCCTCCGAAGGGCACTTCGGAGTGAAAATAATCATGGCCGCCATATTGAAGGGTCGTTCCAAACCAAAGTGCTCAAAACTGGCCACTTCAAAGGGCCCTTCGGAATGAAGGATTTCGAAGGGAACAACTGATGAACACTTCGGGCCCCCATGATCCTTTGCACAGGGAAGTTGTTTGACGTCACAGAATTGGTACAGGAGGTTAGGAGTTCGATTTTAACTATAAAGGTATGTATAATATTTTTCTGTACTACTGTAATATTTATACGAGTTTTTGGTACATTATTATGGTCAAAATGACATTGTACTTCAAAAAAAAAAAAAAATACTTTACAGCTCATTTATCAGTCCATTCAAATGTTTCAAATACATAGATACAATATAGCCTACATGCGGTAAACCTAAAATAAATAAATAAATAAATAATAACGTTAAACAAAAGGCGCAGCTTGCACAATTTATCATCCTTGATTGTCTCGTTAAGATGACGCTGAAGTGCGTTCCAAAAGAACAGTTTTTTTTACCCCTACACCCTTCATCCCTTCGAAGCTCTAACTCCGGAGGGTAAACCCTCTGAAGGCATTAGGGCATAGGGATGAGCCCTTCCGAATGGAACGCAGGGCCTGACTACTGAACTAGGGAGCTGATTGAGACACAGGGAAAGTCATTCATATTATTACGAGAAAATTTCTCATTATTATGAAAAACTAAGTCATTATTATGAGAAACTTTCTCGTTATTATGAGATGTTAAGTCATTATTACGAGAAAATAACTTATAATTACGAGAAATATTCTCATTATTATGAGAAACTAATTATTACGAGAAAGTTTCTCATTATTATGAGATACTAAGTGATTATTACGATAAAGTTTCTCATTATTATGAGATACTAAGTGATTATTACAAGAAAGTTTCTCATTGTTATGACTTACAGAATTATATTTTTTTTACTCAACTGTGGCGGAAACGGGCTTCCATAAACATACATTGTTTTTGCTGGCAAAATTATGTGAACTCAGAGGCTGAATTCAACTTTACAGTAGATGAATACACACAAATGAACCATTGCTCTCTAGTCTTCATGATAGCTTTAGAAATGTCATGCTCTGATTAAAAGGAACTTTATAGGCTACTCAGGAAATGGTTGCTTATATTCTTGGCAGTATGTTATATTTGACAGTTTGCCTAAATCAACATGCAACAGACAGTAGCCTATGAAATTAAACACCAAAATTTATCTTTTCAAGAATAAAAAACAAATGATAGGATACATCCAGAACTTCAGAATCACCAGCTCAGGATCCAAAGTCATTGCTTACTGTGGCTAATTTCAATGTGCTGCATTCTCCATTAGGAAACCACTAAACAAAAGAGTGTGATATGAGAAGTGTCTAATTGCTTGGACTTGGCTTAAATTCAAAACAACAAGGGTGGGTCTCAAGCAGCCACTGTACGCTCAGCAGTGCCACCCCTAGTGGCATACAACTTCTATTGCATTTTGATAAACAAACATGAAAAGACTACAAATAGTAGTCAAAGACTGAGCCAAATGATCAGTTGAGAGGATTCTTTTGTCAGACAAACATGACATCACATACCTTTGTGGACGTGGATACTATAGTATTTTGAAGCACACAGGTAAATAATTTAGAGAGTGGCTGGCATTGCGGCATCTCACAGTAATTTTCATTATTTCCTGCATGAGGTTTGTTTTTAATTCACTTGCACTTTGCACTTTATTGCACCATGCAATTGATATAATAAATTTTGTATTTTTCCAGTCTTTTTTTGGATTCAGTGTGCAGCCAGCCCCTGTTTTGCTGCATGAGGAAATAGCAATGTATCACCCAGTCTGTTTCCTTTCTTCCCTTCCTGTCATAATTTTGCAATGTTTTAAAACCCTCCTGATACATAATGAACAACAGAAAAATAATAGCCTATTGAAATGTTGACTCAAAAAGACACGGAAACCTTAAAGGATTAGTTCACTTTCAAATAAAATTTTCCTGATAATTTACTCACCCCCATGTCATCCAAGATGTTCATGTCATTCTTTCTTTCGTATTCTTCAAAAAGCTTACGCTGTATGTCCTACGCCTTCCCTATCCTACATACGGAAAAAATTTAACTGGTGCTGCGTTCGTTCCGTAAGTAGAATAGGGAAGGCGTAGGACATACAGCGTAAGCTTTATGAAGAATACAAAAGTGCGGTTTTGGCGGAACCACTTGGAAGGTGATCATTTGTTTATATAAAGCATATACATTTACATTTTTTTTTTAATGACAGATCATAGACAGAAAGACCTTTTTTCCTCGTCTGATATCGTTTAACGCCCTTTGAAGCTGCACTGAAACTGTAATTTTGACCTTCAACCGTTTGGAGGCCATTGAAGTCCACTATAAGGAGAATAATCCTGAAATGTTTTCATCAAAAACCTTAATTTCTTTTCGACTGAAGAAAGAAAGACATCTTGGATGACATGGGGGTGAGTAAATTATCAGGAAAAGTTTATAGTCCTGGGCCTGGGAAGTGAAAAGAATGTTTTTTTTTTTTTTTTCTCCAATGAATCTGTCCAATTTGTTATACTTATAGAGTAAATTAATGGTCCTGTGAGACCCGTATGTCATGCATTTTTCAGAGGATTTTGCCATCCCTAGCGGCAGACAACTTCTCTTGAATTTTGATAAGCAAAAATTAGACTATTGCGTCCAGATCATACTTTATATGGTTTTCCAGGTTTGTCTGAACAACTTGAGGCTTTAAAGGTTGCTGGGAAAGGTTCAACTTAATGAGTTGACCCAAACAAGATCAACCAAATGGACACAAGAACCAAAACAGTTATTAGCATCCAAATATTAGTTTCTTCAACAGTTCATCTCGAGGTAGGATAAGAGGATAAGTAGATGCTTCTCATTTTCATTCATAGTAAATGCATTACAAGTTCTCTGGAAGGAATGGGGGGAAATAGGAAGCGACTGTGGAGGTGTGACTGCGCGTTAAATACGAGGAGCTAAGCTGAAGGCGTTTACTCTGAGAGATCAGCGCGCGAGCATCACATTCACTGGGAGTTACAAGGTAGGTTAAGCTATAAATGTAGTTTTGTGCTTATTAAGAAGCTATTCAAACTGTCTATACTGCGAGCGAGTGACGCTACAATATAACGCAAGAGTTTCACGTGTTATAGACAAACGCAGATGATAGATAGTTTTGGCACCGCGCGCAGTATATACTTAGTGTTCACGTGTTGTATATCTTCTGCTTAGCCAAAGTTGGGATCAGATAAAAAAACAGGAGAAGCAGGATTATCATTTTACATATCAGTTATGTAAGAGTTTGTTGGTGTCTCAGTAGCTATCGATAAAATCCCTTTTTCTGCTCTTGCGACACATGTCCACAAATGTTGAAATAAGACAAAAAATCCCCACCACATGACTAAGACTTTGACACATGTAATGCTGGAAAAGCCAACTGTATGTTTAATATGTAATAAAAATGTGTCGGAGCACAATGATTAACTAAATGAACAATATATTATGTACAGATGAACAGTATATTATTAGTGCCATGTAAATATTGCAATGTAAAGGAGTAGGCTAATGTACTATTGTGTGTTGTGCTACTTATAATTACCCATTGTTATTGTTATCCTTTATAGTGGAGACCAGGCTTATTGTCACAGGCTTTGTATCTGTGAATTCTGTCCTCGAAACTAAAATTACAATTGAATCATATTTTTGTAGCTGTTTATAAAGTGAACAATAAAAGCACAATATCATATATTCAGCCAAATGTCTACCATATGTTATCACAATCTTCTTGAGGAGAGACACTGCTACATGTGTTTAAAATGTATAATTTATTTGCATTAACTTTTTCATAACTGTTTTACTGTTGCTGAAAAGCCTATAATAGGCTTTTTAATGGCATGTTACACTGTGACAGCTTACCACATATAATGTGACAACATGCTTTGTGGTGCAACAGCATGCCCCCCTTTTGCATGTCACAAAAGGTAGCACGTTCAGTGAACTTCCTGGGTGATAGTGGCAGAACTGTTCACTAGCTGTTTTGTAGTCAATACTTTAAGGTCTACTGTCTATAGTGTTTTTAGTCTGTTCTGTTATATATGTTTCTGAAGCAACTAAAAATACTGAAAAGTATCTGGTGGTAATGTGACATTGTAAGTCCTGTGAAACCACTGAAATGAAAAACATATATTGATGTAATGTGCACTGTGGTTTTCAGAAAATGAAGCTTCATCTATTCATTTCCTGCTCACAGCAAGAGATTGCAGATAAAAATGCAATGATGAGAAAGAAAACCCTAATGCTTTAGCTTCCAGAACATGTTATGATGATAATGAAAAAAACACTTTTGATCGAATGCATATTTTCTGAACTCAGTGTGCGAGAGGAAATAGGCGTCACCGGTCTAAATGCTGCTCTCCCACATGTTTCTAGTTCATTAAAACACATAAAAAGTGTGTCGTTTTCACCTATCTCTGTAAGTGACGACTCTAAAGCCTGAAGTAAACTTTGGATTTTAAACGTATGTTAGGCTAAACATATCGTGCATGTGATGTAAATATCAGCATCGCATGCATACTGTGTGATCCACAACTCTTTCTTAAAAGAGAAGTGGTGCCAAACTCAGTTCCTTGAGGGCCACTGTTCAGCACAATTTAGCTCCCACCATAATTAAACACACCTGAATCAGCAAACCAAGGTCTTCAGGATTACTAGAATCTTCCATGCAGGTGTTTTGGAGTTGGTTTGAGCTACACTCTGAAGGAGAGTGGTCCTCCAGTGGCCTGTTGCATAGCTAGTTGAACAAACTCTGAGTTTCAGAGAAGGTTTGGAGTTGACAAATCCAGATAAATCCAACCTGGTTAGATCAGAATCAACTGTTGCACAACGCTCAGTATAAAACTTTCTGTCAACTCAATCCAGAGTTTGCAGAGCGTGTGCACCTGAAAGTGTGACACGTGCGACAAACAGCCAATCACACGGAACAAGGAGAACGTCAGTTTGATTCACTTCTTGTGAGAGAGACGTCAATTCATGTCTCTTCCGAAGATTAAGAGATCGTTATGAAAAATATGCATTTACAAATCAGGAAAAAACACTGCTGCAGTGAAAGTTTGAGAAGACAGCTGAAAGAAAATATCTGACTATATCAATGCATTTGAATCCAATAGGCCAAATAATTAATATAGTAATTATTAATAAAAGCTTTATATATTATGCATGTATTATATTTATTTTAATTTAAAAGCAAAGTTTAATATTGTCAATTAATATAGTAGGTGCTTCACCTTTAGCGTCTAGAGAGTGTTTGATGAATATAATTGAACCAACCATAACACCATAAACACTGAGGAGAATACCTCCTCCCTGATTTCCAGATCAGTTGTCGGCCAGTATCGTTTTTTAGATGAACACTATTAGAAGGAATCAAATTTAATTTTATGCTGTCTTATCACTCTGTTTTATTGTCAGATACACAAGATGACGACTACTGCAGCCATGTTGAGCACTGGAAATGGCAGCCAAGAGAATCAAACAGACAAATTCATTGACTCAGAGTTTCGTTACACTCTCTTTCCTATATTCTATGGCATGGTCTTTATCTTGGGGTTGCTGGCCAACTGCTACGCTCTTTATGTGTTGCACTATATGCGGGAGTCTAAAGCTATGAATGAGATTCGAATCTACATGACCAACCTGACTGTTGCAGATCTGCTGTTCGTGTCCGCTCTACCTTTCTGGATTGGCTACTACGTGAATCACGGTGACTGGAAGTACTCCGATGCCCTCTGCCGTATCACAGGCTCGTTTTTCTTCATTAACACGTACTGCTCCGTTCTCTTCCTTACTGTCATCAGCATTAACCGTTACTGGGCTGTTACCAGGCCACTGGTGGCTGCCTCTTCTGACTGCTGGAAACGTGGCGCAATCGTCTCATCGGTCATCTGGGTCATCACTCTTGTGGCATCGGTTAAATACCTCATTGATCCGGGAATCCAGGATGATAATTCTGAGAATAAAACAATTCATCGCTGTTTTGAGGGTTATCACTACTCGAATCACTCTGTTAGAAAAGCAGTGGCCATCACCCACTTCATCATTATTGGCTTGTTCTTCCTTGTTTTCGCAGTGGTGATTGTCTGCAACATCTTGATCGCTCGAGCTCTTCTGTCCCAACCCATCAGTCAGCCTCGAGCCAGCACGGGAAAGCGTCCCGGTGGTACCAAGCGCAGAGCTTTGAGGATGTTGTGTGGTGTCGTGGGTGTCTTTGTGATCTGTTTCCTGCCCCATCATGTGGTGCAGGGTCCCTGGACATTGTCCGTGCTGAAGCTGAATGAATGGAGTACGGAGACTCGCCAAAGCTTCAACGATGCTCACCAGATCACTCTCATGCTTATGGGGATCAACTGCCTCCTGGACCCGCTGGTGTATTGCTTCGCCACCACAAAGTTCCGCAAGTACATCCAGGGTCATTTCACAAAGGTCAAGAATAACAAACACTGCTCACGCAACACATTAAGCACGGCTATGTCACTGAAGAGCAGACATCAGAGTGAATTATGAACGCTGTCGAAGAGCAGAACACATATAACGCAGCAACACACTGATAAATATGTGGTGTTCATTTTAATCAGTTAGAGTCTTATTCTGAATCTTTCATATTTGAGCAGAATTTAATTTAAATTAAAAATTAGGTTTGTTTCACCAAAAAAATCTTCTGTGGAACACAAATTTTGGGTTTAGTTAAATCAGAAACGGTTATAATAAGATTATTTAAAAATGTTTCAATGTTTCTACAATGAAAAGAAAGTCAATGGTATCCAAAGAAAGTAATGGAGCTGGGTAAATAATTAGCAGAATTTAAATGCAACCAAAGGATTGATATTTGAAATTAGATGTTCATCTATCAATTGCTGCCACTGTTAGGCAACTCCTTCAAACTATAGAATATTTCAAGCATGATTATTCAACACGTACTGATAAATGCTTTATATACTGAAACATTAAGCATTTATAATGTGATTCCATATTGTCATATTGTCTCTTAAAGAGACAATCCAAACCAAAATGAAATGCTTGTCACCAATTACTTACCTTGATGCCATTCCAAACTTTTATGACTTTCTTTCTTCCGAGGAACACAAAAGACGAGATTTTGAAAGTCAGTGGCATTCAAACAGCTCTGGACCTCAATGATTTGGACAGAAAACGCTGAAACATACTCAAAATATTTTTTTATATACCCCAGAAAAAAGTCATGTAAGTTTGTAACAACCTTAGGGTGTGAGTAAATGTTTAATGTTGTGTAGGCGGAATTGACCTTATATGTGTCAAACAAACCCCTTATCTCTTTCTCGGTAAAGATGGTGTTCGTTCTTGTTGTCATAGATAGTTTTCTGTAGAATGAAGAAGACAAATGAGTTAAGAGGATGCTGCTGGTTAATCTGACTGAAATGTGAGGTGATAAACTGATAAGAACAGAAGAAATATATTTTTCTTTTAGACATAATAGCCCCTTTCACTCAAAACAGTCTTTACTGATACAATAATGATAAATTAACAATTAGAAATCATGTGTGAATGGGACTTTTTAAAAAAATATTGGTAATTTTCTGGCAATTTAATGAGATATATATGAGAAGTTGTAACATTATCAATAAATTACCGGCATGATAACGTGTGTGAACAAAGAATATGATTGCCGGTATGAGCATATGCGAGTGTTGACGTGAGAAGTCTGCTTTGGGCCAATCATAAAGCATTTAGCTCTGCTGCTTTTAATTGTTTTTCAATGTAAACATGCTAGTTGGATATCTGAAAGCGCCTCACGCTCGAGACCCTGCCTTCATTTCTATTCATCAGCACTGTGGCTCTGCAGTCACTTTTTCGTACCATAGTACTGCAGTACTATACAGTTACTTCTGTTTTATCAGTGTTGTGTTTTTTAAAAGCAAAAAACACTTAGTGTGATCATCCCCTTACACCTGGCACTCAGAATTGAAAAAAAAAAAAAAAAAATGCTGTCAAATTGGTCAGATAGTAAAACAAAAGCAGGCGGATAAAGAAAATGGCTCAGTGTTTAGGGGTCATTTCTGATGATTAGCATCACAGAGTTTACCAGTATTGTGGTATTGATGTGTGAATGGTATGTTACCGGTAGAAACACACAATGCCATTGCCTGTGTGAACAGTCAAGCAAGTAGAAAAGTCAACCTGGTATTTTAATGGTTATTTACTGGGATTAATGTCTTGAAAGGGGCTAAAGCTGATGAATGAAGCTATTTGTTTTCTGTGATACCAAAGTTTCACTGTTCATAAAGGGAGACGTTGTCGTGCTGCTAAAGAGTTTGGATTATTTGTAATATAAATTGCACATAAATGTGGTCAATTGATTTGTGTCTGATGTCACTATCAAATACTGCCTTACTTATTATGAAGTAGTTCTGAGGAGCATTCCTGTGGTTTAGCTTTTGTCACACAGGAAATCTTCATATTCTTTTGCAATGATATGTTTTCCAAAATGGGGAACTTGAGCCACACACACCCATGGGAAATGTGCACGTAAACCACTGAAAATGACCAATAAATTGCCCTGTTCTTGCCTACATCCAATAAAGTTAAATTTGTTAACGTTACAGCTCAATAGTATATTCATAAATTAACATGAATCTAGATCAATCAATTCAATACTGTTAAAACTTTCCATTGTTTATGATATCTAATGCATTAATGTTGAACAATTGAAATTTATTATAACAAAATGACTGTATGACATAAAACTATTTGTTTTCATAAAAAAAGTTTAGTGATAATAATTCCAATTATGAACTGTAGGTTTGTTGACTTGTACTTTGTTCTTTATTGTAAATCTATGAACTGCTGAAGATCATTTTATCCACTTGTAGTGCCATGATGTTATTTATTTAACAGGATGTGATATTTTTCTGAAGATAACTGTTTTATATGTGTGGTTTACATTTAATGTATTGCAAAAACAGACTTTTATGAAAATATGTGTTTAAATTCCCAGTAATGTCTTGGCATTCTTTATTAATTAATATGGTGTGTGTGTGTGTATGTGTATATAAGAGTTTTATGGTGGCATTTTAGACATTTATTTGATGTGCAGCGATGTTCACCGCTATCTCCTTGTGGTTTAACACATTTTAAAATAGCGTAATGCTTGTATGACAGCTGCTTAAGAAGAACCTTTCTTAAAAATAAACTTCTGCATCCTGCATTAAGCAGGATGTTTGGCAAGAAAATGTCATGTGTGCTTTAATTTGTAAAAATATTGTTCATCCAAAACTAATAGTTGACATTTCCTCATCTTCACTTTGTTGCAAGCCCATATGACTTTTGTAGTACATGAAGGAGATGTTATGCAACAATAGGGACCTGGGTTTTTGTCAAGTGAATGAGTAACCTGTTCATTCCTTCACTAGAAAAGAAGAGTGAAGGATAGTTATGAAAGACTATTGGTTCCGCATTCTAGAGATACTAAAGTACAGCAAGTGTTTTATATTTATTCAAAGGATTATTGATGTTTGCACATGATGTTGTTTACATCACGTAATGCTTAATCTATGATGAAAAGGCTAAATAAAATCATTAAACTGTTTTCGCTTTTCTGTGTATTCTCTACAAAAAAAAAAAAAAACACAAAACAAAAAAACTGTAGGGTCATTCCATGTCAAATCAACAAAATTTCAGACTTCCCTGGCTCTCTTTTTTTTTTTTTTGTATAAAGACAAACATAAATAGTAAAAAATAAATAAATATCACAGAGGTATATTTACAGAATAATGTTTGCCATTTTTTAACTGTTACTGTTGCCATAAAAATGCAACAAAGCAACAAAGATTGCTAAAGGCAACAGATTTTACTAATAATATTTTTCTACAGTAAGACAAAGTCTAACAAAATAAAAATCTGAGCCAGGGACCTGCTTATTACGTCTCATAATGGGTGCTTCTCAATACTCAAATTGATGCTTTCTCATTTCCTCGCTCCTCTGTCCTCCAGCTCGTGACCCGGAAAACAATCAAAGTTAGCCATCTTGAAGGACATCTCACATATTTCAACAGGGCATCTTGCATTATTATTATTTATTATGAATTTTTAAAATTTACATTTCATTTACGTCATTTAGCAGACGCTTTTCTCCAAAGCGACTTACAAATGAGAATAGTAGAAGCAATCAAATCAATGAGAGTACAACAGTATGTAGGTGCCATGTCAAGTCACAGCAAAGTGCTCATAGCAAGTTTTTTTTTCTTTTTTTCTCAGATTTCTTTAGTCATGCATGCCTGTGTTCAGGTTCCCATTGCCTGCATCAGCGCCCCCCAGGGTTGATTCAAGAAATTAATCAGAATAGTGACTCCACTGCATTGGGTTAGTCTTGTATAGCAAGAATTTTAATTATAAGCACAATTACTACTGAAACAGGATATCCTAACTCCTCCCTAATCTACAAAATTATAAAATAATATTATTTACTTATTTAATTTAGATTAAGCACAACGTACATTATTTGCAGGTCATCATAGTTCAACCCAAAATTAATTGTTCTGTGAAACATCAAATAAGATACTTTGAAAAAAATGTCTGAAAGTCAGTGTATAAAAAAAAAAAAAAAAAAAAAAAATTGATGACATTATTCATTTTTGGGTGAACGAACCCTAAAAGTGCTATGGACAGCATCTGTGGCCTGTAGTTGATCACCAGAGAACAACATTCTGAACCACACCTCATAAAAGAACAGAAAATGTGTGTATAATAGATAACAGATGAAACAGATGGTTCGATAGTTTAAAGTAAAGCTGTAAACTACATTTCTGTAAAATATCAAATGAATCAATTTCCTTCCCTTCTAAGGGACATTCTCATTCAATGCTTAAACTGTTCTCTGATTAGGATAAATTTTCCTCAAATCATTAGCTAATGGAAATTCACAATGAATTAGTCTGTGAACATTTTCTTGATGAGCTAATTTTACACACTTTATAAAATTGGACTGTATTGATTATTTGTGTGTGTGTGTGTGTGTGTGTGTGTGTGTGTGTGTGTGTGTGTGTGTGTGTGTGTGTGTGTGTGTGTTTTGAGGGACTTAATTAAGCAGAAAGTAATCAGGGGATAACAAACATAACAAATAAATATCTATAATACTGTGTTAGCTGGGGCCTGCTACATCAAAAGTTCAGCAAGTTTTTATTAATTTTACTGAACAAAAACAAAAGCTCAACAATTGTTTTGACTTTCAGACTCCCTGGAGAGCAAATGTGAAATAATTATTCTAATGTATATAAAGTCTGTTTATATAAAACAAAGCTGTTAGAAACATGAGATTGTAGCAAGGCATGTAACTTTTCAAACATTTACAATGCAATGAATGTCTTGATAATAAAAATGAAATAGTTTAACATATGTGGGTTTTACAATTCTCTCCCAATCAGCAGAGGGAGCCCTCACACAACTTATAGGACTCTTCAACACTAGTTCCATTGTTCTCAGCTGTTAACAGATTGTTATTCACACTGAATAAAGCATATGCTGTACCCCATATAGACTACTGGAACAATGGAGACGTGTACTCACCAATGTTATGCCTGTTACTAAACTTTGCTAACTAATTGTTCCATTTGGGATTTTATAGCAATAAACATACAAATAAAAAAGACATTATTTACTTAAAGGCATGAAATTAAAATTCACCCTATCTAAATGCATGTTAAAGGTGCCCTAGAATCAAAAATTGAATTTACCTTGGCATAGTTGAATAACAAGTGTTCAGTACATGGAAAAGACATACATTGAGTTTGAAACTCCATTGCTTCCTTCTTCTTATGTAAATTTCCTTTTGTTTAAAAGACCTCCGGAAAACAGCCGAATCTCAACATAACACCGACTGTTACGTAACAGTCGGGATCATTAAAATGTACTGTTAAATGTGGTTAAAGTTACCATCATTTCTTACTGTACAGAGACAAGAGAGCCGTCGCTATTTTAATTTTTAAACACTTGCAGTCTGTATAATTCATAAACACAACTTCATTCTTTATAAATCTCTCCAACAGTGTGTAATGTTAGCTTTAGCCACGGAGCATAGGCTCAAACTCATTCAGAATCTAAAGTAAATATCCAAATAAATACTATACTCACATGATCCGACACATGCATGCAGCTTGCATGACGAACATCGCGCAGCCTGAATCGATGCATAGTTAATGATGCCCCAAAATAGGCAGTTAAAAAAATTAATAAAAAAAAATTGATGTGGTATTTTAAGCTGAAACTTATTCAGGGGACACCTTAGACTCATATTACATCTTTTGAAAAGACGTTCTAGGGCACCTTTAAAGATCATCCGTGTATATTTTTTAAATCTTTTTTTCTTTTTGACCTTGTAAAGTTTAGTCAAACTTTCATGACTCATGACATATGCAAGACTTCATTCCACATCTCAAAATTCAGTCAACAACATTTTTTCTTTTTTTTTAATGAGCCGTTACACTCGGATGTCAAAATATGGAAGAAAAGATCTGCTGCGTTTTGTTTTCCCCCCAAATTAAGTTACTTCTTGGGTGTCTAGATTTTTTTTTTCTAGTTTTTATATTAAACTCTACATACAGGTCTGTTGTTAGAGAGCAAAGAAAATAACACTAGGCCTGAGAGTGCTTTCTTAATGTTAACATGATTCACTCACATTGAAACAGAACTCATTTATAGTTGAATTGCAAGAGTGGTGTTTTTGTGGATACGTGTAAAAAATACAGTCTCTTATGCTTACCAAGGCTGCATATATTTGATAAATAATAATAAAATACAGTTAAAAGAACAATATTGTGAAATAGTACAATTTCAAATAACTGTTTCCTGTTTTCTATTTTAATATATTTTTAAAAATGTAATTTATTCCTGAATTTTCAGCTTCAGTGCCACTGTTACATTATGTTGGTGTTTTGGTTTCATTTTCAAGGACTTTATTTTGTTATTTTATTTATTTTGTTTTCCTCATGTTTTGTTTTGTTGTCATGGTGATTAGTAATCAGCTGTTTTGCTTTTAGTTTAATTATCTATTTAAAGGGATAGTTCACCCCAAAATGAAAATTATTCCATGATTTACTCACTCTCAAACCATCCTAGGTGTATATGACTATGTTCTTTCAGGCGAACACAATCGGAGTTATATTATAAAATATCCTGGCTCTTCCAAGCTTTATAATGGTAGTGAATGGCGCTCCTGATTTTAAAGTCCAAAAACGTGCATCCATCCATCATAAAAGTAATGTACACGGCTCCAGAGGGTTAATAAAGGCCTTCTGAAGGAAAGCAATGGGCTTTTGTAAGACAAATATCCATGGTAACCTGCATTGGTTACAAGTTACCAATCTTAATTTTAAGATTTTATTATTTGTTTTTAAATCCTTGCTTGGTACAGCCCCTCCGTATATCACAGACCTGTTTCAGGAGCAGAAGGAGAGAGTCTTACGATCTCAGTAACAGAATCTTTTAGTTGTTCCGAGGACGAATCTGAAAACAAGAGGTGACCACGCCTTTGCGGCTGCTGCCCCAAGGTTATGGAACAGTTTACCACAATATATCAGACAATCAAAATTCTTAGTGCGTTTAAAAGGCATTTAAAAACATATTTTTTTAGGTTTGTCGAGGTACTGTTGTCATAGGTACTGGTTTTAGGAATCTGAAGACTTTAAGACTAAAGTGTCTTTAAGACTCTTACGAGTCTGAGATTTTAAAAGTCTTTAGGGTTTAAGAGTATGGGAGTACATGTTTTGCATATCTTTTATTTATAGTTATTTGTGTTTGTTATATTTTAATGTTTTATTGTTTGTTCAGCACTATGGTCAACATTGTTGCATTATTATGTGCTTCATCAATAAACTGGAACTGGAACTTTACTGCTACTTTTAATCAAAGAAATGTGCCCTTGCTGAATAAAATATTAATTTCTTTCCAAAATAAAATAAAATAAAATAAAATAAAATAAAATAAAATAATAAAATAAAATAAAATAAAATAAAATAAAATAAAATTAAAAAAAATAAAATAAAAAAAAATAAATAAAAAAAAATAATAAAATAAAATAAAATAAAATAAAATAAAATAAAATAAAATAATCTTACTGACTCCAAACTCTTTTTAACGGAAGTGGTAAAAAAATAAAATGTCATGCCATTTTTTACTAAATGTTTCTATTTTTAACATATATAAGGACAGATAGAATACAAAAATCCTGAGACTAATGTGTATAGATTGACATGTATGGATATTAAATATATTCATGTTAAGTATAAACCTTTTAATCACATAAAAAATATATAACAGTATAAAATATATAAATTATAATAAAAAATAAAAAAGTATGAAATCAACTTGCGTAATAAACATATGTAGTAAGTATCAGTACACTAGAACTAAAGGATTTAAGTGCTCACTGTAGGTTATTCAGCAGAAATAATCATCTAGTGGCCATCCTCTGAATTATACTCACCTGCTGCCTCCAGGTCCTTTAGTGTTCTTCAAGGTGAGGTCAAAACCAATGGAGCACTGCAGAATTTCATCCTCCTACAGATGGTGAGAACAGTGAAACAGTGAGAATATGAAGCGACACAGGCAAGAAAAAGGAAAGCGCAGAAAGAAAGCAAGACAAATTAATTTTTCCCTCCGAACAGTTGAACTGAAAGTGCTTTTACTAAAAGACTTATTACAGCAATCAATTTAGTTTTGTTTCCTTTGTCCCTCGGAAACCAATTAGTAAATTTAATTTTGCTCAGATTTACTACGGTTTCACTTAGAGCGGGGATGTAGCATAGAGGAAACTAAAGAAGACTATTGATCTGATGCTAATAGGAAAATATACACGATTGGGGCGGTTGTGTTGGGGTTAGACAAAGACAGAGAATAATGAAAAACCCAAGTTTTGTTGTTCAAAGTAAATGTTTGATTTCCCACTGGGAGAGATAACAAAGTAATCGTATTCCGCATTCAATTTCAGTTCGCTCATAAGGCCTGTTGTTGTCTTTTACCAGTTAGCATTCTAATGAATTATCATGACCACTGTGCTGCTGAGGGTTTGCATTTGTGCGGTCATCCTGAAATGATACCTGCTGTGATAAATCCACCACTAGGTGGCAGCAGAGGGCAGCAAATGACACGTCTGTCTGACTCCATCCACTTGGTATCTCTGAGGCTGTGCGGGTCATCATCATGACATAATAATGACACAGCAGAGGCTGCACAGATTGACAGTGGCATCCCAGAATGCCAAAAGAGTTTCGCTGGTAGTTCTTCTGACAGAGTCAACATCCGTTCAGTCAGTCTGAGGACTATTGTTTGTTACAGCCGTAGCAAGAGGTCATGATGGCACAGTTAAACGGCCTGTCAGAACCTCGCACGCCAAAGTGTCTGTGTCGGCTTCTGCCTCCACCGCTAGACACGTCTGCTCCCCGCAAAAAACTACTGCGTGTCTCTGTTCATTCCCCCACCCCCACCCCCTCGCACCTGCCCTGGTCGTTCACTTAGTATGAGATGACATGCCATTCATGTGTTTGATGGCGCTGCTTGTGTGGATTCCTCCCCTGAGGCAGAGGAATGCCGCTGTTTATCATGAACGGGGGTTTTGCAGTCTCATCATCCATTTTGTGGGAAGCTGGCGCACATGGGGGAAATTGGATGTCAACTGTGTTTGTCACATTAATGGGAAACATGTGTGATTGTGACAGACAGGAGCTCGCTGTGGCGCTTCACTGCTTCCCTCAGAGCCCTCCAGAGAGAGATATAGATAGAGAGAGAGACTGGGGGGAGGGGATCATGAGAGAGACAGAGAGATGGGAAAGAAAGAAAGAGTTACATTTCTAGAGAGATCAGAAGTAGAGAGAGGGAGGAAGAGGATTCAGTCTGAAGCTCCACATACATCATGTGGCATTTTTCTGTTCTGTTCTCATCAGAAGAACTTATGAACGAAAACCAAGAAGGTCTACCTGGGTAAATCCATTATAGCTTTCTCTAGGTATTGTAGGAGAAATCTATATCCACCCCCCATGCCCCTCCCATTTTACTTTCTCGTTCAGTAAATTTGTCTGTTATTTAACCCAACTGACGTTAGTGGTTAATCAATGAATCATTTGGTACATCTATCGATTTCTATAGCTATAGATTCTGTAGAACTTGTTTGCAATTTTCAGTATGCATATGAATACTTTTTACATTATATGTGTGTAAGAGGAACAGAGAGATTTGAAATTTGTGAACACAAAGCAGGATAGAGTATAAGGGAGAGGAAACAGTCAATGACTGTGTAACATCAGATTGATCAGAGATGTATCAGAAGAAGGGAGACAAATGGCATCAAACACCGCATTTTACAATACAGTATCTCATGTGATACTGCACACAGAGGCATTACCATGGTAGGGACTGCCATGTTACTGTAACTCACACAAAGGTCAACGACAGTATAGAGTCAGTCATATCGCACAGTGAGAACGTTTACTGTTTTGGAAGCATGCTCCGTTCTAGCACAAAACCCTGTAAACCTTCATGCCTGTTGATAACACACTGGATAGATTCTATTAGAAAACATTATAGATTTTATTACGCAAGTTAGGTAATTTAAGTGTACAGGTGCTGGTCATATAATTAGAATATCATCAAAAAGTTGATTTATTTCACTACTTCCATTCAAAAAGTGAAACTTGTATATTATATTCATTCATTACACACAGACTGATATATTTCAAATGTTTATTTCTTTTAATGTTGATGATCATAACTGACAACTAAGGAAAATCCCAAATTCAGTATCTCAGAAAATTAGAATATTGTGAAAAGGTTCAATATTGAAGACACCTTGTGCCACACTCTAATCAGCTAATTAACTTAAAACATCTGCAAAGACCTTAAGTGGCCTCTCAGTCTAGTTCTGTAGGCTACACAATCATGGGGAAGACTGCTGACTTGATAGTTGTCCAAAAGACAACCATTGGCACAAGGAGGGCAAGACACAAAGGGTCATTGCAAAAGAGGCTGGCTGTTCACAGAGCTCTGTGTCCAAGCACATTAATAAAGAGGCAAAGGGAAGGAAAAGATGTGGTAGAAAAAAGTGTACAAGCAATAGGGATAACCGCAACCTGGAGAGGATTGTGAAACAAAACCCTTTCAAAAATGTGGGGGTGATTCACAAAGAGTGGACTGCAGCTGGAGTCAGTGCTTCAAGAACCACTACGCACAGACGTATGCAAGACATGGGTTTCAGCTGTCGCATTCCTTGTGTCAAGCCACTCTTGAACAACAGACAGCGTCAGAAGCGTCTAAAGACAAAAAGGACTGGACTGCTGCTGAGTGGTCCAAAGTTATGTTCTCTGATGAAATTTTGCATTTCCTTTGGAAATCAGGAGAGGCACACAATCCACGTCGCTTGAGGTCCAGTGTAAAGTTTCCACAGTCAGTGATGGTTTGGGGTGCCATGTCATCTACTGGTGTTGGTCCACTGTGTTTTCTGAGGTCCAATGTCAATGCAGCCGTATACCAGGAAGTTTTAGAGCACTTCATGCTTCCTGCTGCTGACCAACTTTATGGAGATTCAGATTTCAACAACAGGACTTGACTTGAAATTCAGATTTTCCAACAGGCCTTGGCACCTGCACACAGTGCCAAAGCTACCAGTACCTGGTTTAAGGACCATGGTATCCCTGTTCTTAATGGGCCAGCAAACTCGCCTGACCTTAACCCCATAGAAAATCTATGGGGTATTGTGAAGAGGAAGATGCGATATGCCAGACCCAACAATGCAGAAGAGCTGAAGGCCACTATCAGAGCAACCTGGGCTCTCATAACACCTGAGCAGTGCCACAGAATGATCGACTCCATGCCACGCCGCATCGCTGCAGTAATTCAGGCAAAAGGAGCCCCAAATAAGTATTGAGTGCTGTACATGCTCATACTTTTCAGTTGGCCAAAATTTCTAAAAATCCTTTCTTTGTATGGGTCTTAAGTAATATTCTAATTGTCTGAGATACTGAATTTGGGATTTTCCTTAGTTGTCAGTTATAATCATCAAAATGAAAAGAAATAAACATTTGAAATATATCAGTCTGTGTGTAATGAATGAATATAATATACAAGTTTCACTTTTTGAATGGAATTAGTGAAATAAATCAACTTTTTGATGATATTCTAATTATATGACCAGCACCTGTGTGTTCAAATTGTGCATTTGTAGCCTGTATCATTAATTATTTCAGCAACAATTGTGATTTGAAACATGTATCTTGCATTGTTAGCTATTAAATGAACTGATTGCTAGGTTACACTTTATTTTACAGTGCCGTAGTTACATTTAATTACTCAAATAAGTACTGAGTACTATTAATTAACTACTTGTACTTACTATAGAGTTACAGTTAGGTTTAGTTACTTGTAATTTATGCATAATTTACTGTTATTACTATAGTAAGTACATGTATAGTAACGTGTAACCATGGCACTTTAAAATAAAGTGTTACCGATTGTTAAAAGTATTAAATTGAAAGAAGATCATACTGATGTGTTTCGGTGATTAAACCAAATGTTCTCATTACATAATATAATAATTTCGTGTTTTGAAACAGTGATTATGTGGACTGAAAATATGTATAACTGTAATAAAAGAATGAGATTAGGTTTTGAAAGGATGACTAGCTGTGTTACAAGTGTGATCAGTTTGGAGTTTTGAAAATATACAGCTATTACTATTATAATGTGTTATTTACTAAGAAAGAAAGAAAGAAAGAAAGATATCAGTTGAATTATATTACTTGCAAAAAAAAGAAGCTTTTTGTCTGTCAGTGACCATAGCTGTTGTATGCTTGTTGTCTGTTGATCTGCATTAGCTGTTGCTAGTAAGGAGCCTGAACAGCACTAAGGTAGGATTTGTAAATTTAAAGTTTAAGAGCTATGTTTCAGTTTACACTTTGTATGCTCTGAGCTGTTGATGAAGTAGGTGGACTCAGCACACTCTCTGAAAAAAAGGTACAATTTTGTACTAAATAAAATACAAACCATTGTCCCTGGGGCGGTACCTTGATTGAATTGTACCTTAATATAAAGAAACAAATTTGCACCATTCCAGTTTGTACCTTTAAGAGGTAGTTATCTATCACTTAATGTTACTGTTGATGTGAGAACAATTATGTGTCTTCCTTTCAATTGTAGCATAAAACGTACCGAACAGTATCATCAGAGATTGTACAATTTAAAGTACAATTACTAAAAAGGTACAATACTGTTCTTCGAGGAACATTTTCTGTACCATCATGTACCTTTTTTTTCTGAGATTGTACATTGATATATTAAGTGGCCTTAGCATTTAAACAGTAACAGCTGTAATGTGCTTGTGTTAGGGTTGGTAATATTAGTGTTGTTATTATTAGTAGTACTATAATGCACTGCTACATTTTAATGGCAGTCAATAGAGGAAGGTGCTTTTTTATATTCTGGATGAGGAAATGTAGTTACAACATCTACCAGCAGGGGCTAACTTGACCATGTTAACCAGGCAGGCAAACATTGACCTCTTGACTAAAACACTGACATTTATTTTAGATCGCTCATCTTTCCTCTTCCCCCTTTTTTTTCTTTCTCTCCATTGCTCATTGATGCCCAGAGGTAATTAGGCAATTAAGGGCTAATT
The DNA here is from genome assembly GCF_024489055.1 of Chanodichthys erythropterus. Classification (NCBI taxonomy): domain Eukaryota; kingdom Metazoa; phylum Chordata; class Actinopteri; order Cypriniformes; family Xenocyprididae; genus Chanodichthys; species Chanodichthys erythropterus. The sequence continues at coordinate 26,350,311 of NC_090238.1, forward strand.
GAAAAGCTTTGTATAGAGAGCTGAGGGCTCAGAGATCCCTTAGCAATACACTGAATCACCTTAACAAGGAAAAAGAAACACACGCGCACTGACAGAGGAGCACGTGCATGCTTTAAGAAAACAAAGAAGGCAATACTGAAGATTAAAAAGTCATAAACCAAACCATAATGTAAAGAGAAGAGCCAGATGAGATGACAAAGATGTATTAATGATGCTAGCTGACAGTAAACATATAGAGGCTGCCAATGCCTGATAGTGAACATGCTGACTTTCCTGATGCAACTTGTGGAAATATATATTCTATCTGAACCAGTTTCTGTCTCTAACACTATAAAAAGCGTTTAAAATTACATTCAGCTGAGCGCAGTGCTCCACAGGACATCAGGCCTCTGAGAAAGCAGTTCCTTTGGAGTAAAAGACAGGATTTTACAGTAGAAAGTCACTGTAAAAGAAAAAATGATTATTGGGAGGATTCTGAAGTATTTGTTCAGGGAGATTTATGCATGTAAAGAGAGACTGAACAGACTCTATTAATTTAGAAAAGAAAAAAGATAAGGAAAAGAAAAAAGGTATAAGGAAAGAAAGATTCCTCTGGGATGTGCAAGGCTTAAGATTGAAGCTTTTAGGGTGGAGGTCAGGGGATCTAGAGATTCAAGGGTTCTGTTTCCTATTTTCAGAGGTATAAAGTTGCAGATTAAAGGTGCTTGCTGTCTTTGTCCAAGATTTGTACATTTCTGAGTGATTCCAAATGGTGGGTTTACTTGGAACGATGTCAAATCTCCCCTTACTTTTCTCTAGGCTGTTCCCATTTATGGTCTTTTGCAGTTTTCTTAAGGGTTCCTCGATGTTCCTCAGAGGGCCTTCCATCTGATCCCTGGTGTTTACAAAGGGCAACAGAAAGGTAACCATCTTTTTCTCACCTCATTCTGCTGTTTTCCGTGCTGATGGGGAAACTTTACACTGTCTAATCAACGTGACAAGAAAAATGAATCAAAATGGATGGGCTCACACAAACACATAAACCTGTTGGCTGCCACCTTAGCAGGTGGAACCACTAACATATACAAGCATTCGAACTACTTTTGCCGCCAGCCTGTGTAAAGTGAGCTTAAATAATCACTATTCCTAATTTAAAGGCGTTTAAGATGCATTAGCTTCTCTATAATTACTTAAAAACTCAATTACAAGAATCCACTGAAGTGCAGGCCTCAGCTGCAGGGCTTGAGCCACAGACAAAAGAACTGAATGGATGGTGAGCTTGTGGAGAAGAAGAGGAGTACTGCATTGCTGGGTGGAGGTGTAGAACACTTACTTCATAAAATAAAATAACGAGATTCCAGCGCGACAGCCATAAGCATTCGACGTACGTCCAAAAAGCGCTAACTTCCGCAATGTATACAATGTCATGACGTTCTACACAATGACATGACGTTTACTTGTTATAGCGCAGTAAGTCATAGCTTAGTGTAGAACGTCATGGCATTGTGTATTACGTCACAGAAGTTATCACTTTTTGGACATACGTTGAATGCGTATGGCTGTAGCACCGGAAGCTCGTTATTTTACTTCATAAAGTTTTAAATAAGGATATTTGTCTTACACAAACACATTGATTCACTTCAGAAGGCCTTTATTACCCCCCTGGAGTCATATGGATTCATTTTTTATGGATGGATGCATTTTTTTTTTTTTTTGTCTTCAAAATGTGGCCACCCACTCAAAACCATTATAAACCTTGGAGTACTATGGATGTTTTTAAATATATCTCCGATTGTGTTCTTCTGAAAGAAGAAAGTCAAATACACCTAGAATGGCTTGAGGGTGAATAAATCATGGGATAATTTTTATTTTAGGGTGAACTATCCCTTTAAGAAACATGGAAGTGTACTCTCTTTAACCTACACTTCAGTCAAAGTATACTTACTTTTCGGTCAAATCTCCACTGTCCTAGAAATTATAGACACTTGAAAAAAAAAAAAACAAAAAAAAAAAACATGAAATATAAACAATAATATTATGATTAGAAATAAAATGTCAAGCATTTAAACAACTATTTCAGTAGCACACAAAATGGCTATTTAATTCAACATAAAACTTATTACAGAGTGATTTGAAATTCTTGTTGATCAATCCAAGTGCTTAAAGGTGCTAAAGAGGATATGTTCGTCGACTGAGAAACCAAAGACTGTTACTGAGTTTTTGAAATGAGCGCATGTGTAAGAACAACCCCCCTCCTTCACAGCTCATTTTGAGGGAACACCTCCCAAAACTCGTGCACGAGTATTGGAACACGAGTGTTTACCACCGGCATTCGCTGTATCGTGTTAGTGGATTCATTTTGTCGGACTCACCGCAGGTAACTCATAATCTGCAGTTGTTACTCCTGTCTCCTGACAAAAACATTGCATGCGGCGCTTGTAGAGTGTGGAAAGTTACTGGAGCGCGAAGCCGCGGACGTCTCTCACAAGGAACATCATGGCAGTGATTGACAAGCCAGAGGGCCAATCGTTTACACGATGATCACGTAAACGTGTATCGCGTGCACAGATGATGTATATTAATATTATTCCTTTCAGTGCACCTAAAAATAGTCTTTTATCAGTTAGTAAAGACAGTTTCAAGTAATATTGCAAAAATGTATAGAACAAAACATCCTCTTTAGCACCTTTAACTGCACTTATGACATTTTATTTGAAAACTTCATCAATACTGTCGGCCCTGGGATTTTGTACGTAAATGGGTGAATGCATGAACTAAATTATAAATAATAAGTTTTGCTTTGTGTATGAGGGAATTCTGTGGGTTCTAATCCACCTTAAAGGGATAGTTCTCCCAAAAATGAAAATTTGATGTTTATCTGCTTACCCCCAGGGCATCCAAGATGTAGGTGACTTTGTTTCTTCAGTAGAACACAAATGATGATTTTTAACTCCAACCGATGCAGTCTATCAGTCATATAATGCATGGCAATGGTAACAAAATCTATGAGAGTAAAAAAAAACATGCACAGACAAATCCAAATTAAACCTTGTGGCTCGTGACGACATATTGATGTCCTAACACACAAAACGATCGGTTTGTGCGAGAAACCGAACAGTGTTTATCATTTTTTTCCTCTAATACACCACTGCGTCCAACTGCCTTGAGTGCATACACACCTCACACACCGGATGCCGTGCGCGCGTTCAAAGCAGTTATACATAGTGGTGTATTAAAGGTAAAATATTATATAAATACTGTTCAGTTCCTCGCACAAACTGATCGTTTCGTGTCTTAGGACATAATTGTGTTGTCACAAGCCGCAGGGTTTAATTTGGATTTGTCTGTGCATGTTTTTTTTACTCTCATAGATTTTATTACCATTGCCATGCATTATACGACTGACAGACGGCAACGGTTGGAGTTAAAAATCATCATTTGTGTTCTACTGAAGAAACAAAGTCACCTACATCTTGGATGCCCTGGGGGTAAGCAGATAAACATCAAATTTTCATTTTTGGGTGAATTATCCCTTTAACTTTTTGTAAAATTTGAATAGGCCTATAACTTGAAATTTTTGTGAGAGCTTTTTTTTTTTTTTTTTGAACAGATAGCAAGCTCATGACAACCACAACAAAAACAACAGCAAAATATTAAAAATTAAATAATGACAGCAACTGGAGATGCTTCTTCTAGACACATCTCTCCTGTGAGCTTTGTCATAAAGTGGTGACGACAAAATTGGCTATAGCAAAAAGTGGTCAATGACGCTTACAGAATGATGATCAAATTCTCAGTTGTACAGCATGCATGATCTTGATGGAAAAATTTCATTTGTAGACTGTAAAAATACATCTCATTACATTTCATATAAACAGCTCTGGGAATTTGTTAATGTAACTAGTATGAAAATAAAATTAAAATTGAGTAACAGGGAAAGAGAGAGATAGAAAGCCAAGGATCTTTGGAGATTTGCTGGATGGAGGGAAAAGCAGATGGCCCAGCACAGTTCCTACCTGCTGGTGGGTGTGGGTGGATCAGTGTGCACACTTGTGTACACGTGTATGTGTGTTCTCATGCGTGCGTTTTTACATAGGTCAAGAGGGTTATGCCAGCTCTGTCTCTGTTCTGGGCCAGATGGTACCAGAGAGGAGGGTAGACCCCCACCACTATGTAAATAGGCCAATAGAGAGATGCACCAAAAAGGTATATTAAATATCAGGTAAACACTGTCTTCTTCATAATAAATGCCACTGAGAGAATATGATATGTTATTACAGAACTACATAAAAGCAAATGATGCTAGAGTACACGAATACACATGAAAGAATATGATCCTATCTAACCCACTGCAACACTCTAATGTGAGCAGATCAGGTTGAATGGGCACAGTAGCATATCACTGTACTGAACACCTGAAGTTTGTAAGGAGGATTTGAGACAGCAATTTCACTACATCTTGTGAAGGAAGAAAAGTAGTGTATTGGTACCATCAATAAATAAGATCAGAGATTGTGATCAATAGAAATAAGAGGGATTAAAGTCAGGCCTGTTGGTGTGACAAATAAAATAATTTCCCCTAATATGGTTCGAAAAGTCTTTTCCTTGTTCACTTATTTGTCTTTTTATAAAGTCTGATCCTCCTCAAAAAATAAATAAATAAATAAAATTGTAGAAGTAGTCACGTGACAGAAGACAAATCTACTACCTGTGTAGTTTTAAATCCTATTTCACTCGAGTTAACCAAAGTGTATGGTGTGATGTATTCTCTTATCTGTATCCAGGGAATGATGACAGATTAAGGATACCGAATTCGATGCGTTGTGAGAATGATGCGTTATGACATCAATTAGACACTGTTGGCTCACCATTCAGTTGTCCAGGGTTGACTCAGGATGTACATCAACGAGAAACAACCTGCATAATGCAGAGAACTTATCACTCATTCACATTCACTTTATCTGAATTGGTAACAGACATCTCACATGAAGATCAATACACAAATTCACTAAAAGTGTAACTGGGTTATGTTGCATTTAACATATTAAACATTATTAATTTGTCCAAAACTATTAAGTTCAATTATCCTAAAATTAATATCAAACAAAAATAAAATAAGTAATCCAGTTTAATTGATTAGTGTCACAGAGACGAACTCCGTCTGGCCATCGGAGGGAGCCCTCACCCGAGTACTAACACACATACACACACTACACTTCCCATCACCCCCTGCCTTGGACTAATTTCCTGCCAGCTGTACCTTGTTAACTGGACTATAAAGGAATCACTTGCACTACACTACGACGCGAAGTCTTGTATTGGCGTGGTGTACAGTTCTGAGCGTTATCCTGTTATCTGACTGATTACTTGTTGCTGAACCTGTTGCTTATCGTCTACGAACCTCTGCTGCCTATCCCTGACTTGTGCTTTGTAGATCTGTGAGTGTTATCTGCCAGCCCTGACCATTGCCTGTTCTCTGTTTACTATTCTGCCTGCCATGTATCATATCTGTCTGCCTCTACGACTACGATCTTGTTTAATAAAGCATGCAAATGAATCCCAGCCTGAATGACGATTCATTACAATAAGTTTGTTTAGATAATGCATTCAAGATCAATTTTTACAACTTTTACAAAAGTTATCTAAGAATAATACTTTAAAGGTGCCCTAGAATGCTTTTTCATAAGATGTAATATAAGTCTAAGGTGTCCCCTGAATGTGTCTGTGAAGTTTCAGCTCAAAATACCCCATAGACTTTTTTATTATTACATTTTTTAACTGCTTATTTTGGGGCATCATTAAATATGTGCCGATTAAGCACGCTTCCCCTTTAAATGCTCGCGCTCCCCGCCCCCAAGCTCGCAACTCTATAATACATTGCATAAACAAAGTTCACACAGCTAATATAACCCTCAAAATGGATCTTTACAAAGTGTTCGTCATGCAGCATGTCTAATCGCGTAAGTATGGTATTTATTTGGATGTTTACATTTGATTCTGAATGAGTTTGATAGTGCTCCGTGGCTAACGGCTAATGCTACACTGTTGGAGAGATTTATTAAGAATGAAGTTGTTTATGAATTATACAGACTGCAAGTGTTTAAAAATGAAAATAGCGACGACTCTTGTCTCCGTGAATACAGTAAGAAACGATGGTAACTTTAACCACATTTAACAGTACATTAGCAACATGCTAACAAAACATTTAGAAAGACAATTTACAAATATCACTAAAAATATCATGATATCACGGATCATGTCAGTTATTATTGGCCCATCCGCCATTTTTTGCTATTGTCCGTGCTTGCTTTCCTGCATAAAGTCTGATGATTCAACTGTGCACAGATCCAGACGTTAATACTGGCTTGTCTAATGCCTTGAACATGGGCTGGTAAATGCAAAAGTTGGGGGCGTCTCCCAATTTTATCATCTTGATAAAGGCCACTTTTTACTGGTAACAAAAGACATTTGGCATTATCAGGACCCACAAATATTCCCCCGTTGCATTATTATACATTATATTATAGTAGTTTAAAGGTCCCGTTTTTCGTGTTTTTTTGAAGCTTTGATTGTGTTTATAGTGTGCAATATAACATGTGTTCATGTTTCACGTGTAAAAAACACAGTATTTTTCACATAATTTACTTATCTGTATACCGCTGTTTCCACTGTCATAAAAACGGGCTGATGACTTCCTTGTTCTATGAAGTCCCTCCTTCAGAAATACGTAACGAGTTCTGATTGTGCCAGCGGTTCCTGTGTTGTGATTCGACAGCAGCTTAGCGCATCTTGCCCGGAAAGGTCAGGCCTCTTACCATAACATGTGCTGCACATAGTTTTACATGTGGATTATTGTGGTGTTGTGCCGAATGAACACAAAAGACAATAATTCCCGAGAGACTGAACTCTTTAATCTCCACAAGCAGCGACAGAAAATGTACAACGTTAGCACTCACTCAGAAGAGTACCTCATACGGAAAACAGCCATATACATAAACATAGTCCCCTCTTGTGGCCATTATGTGCACTGCAGTCCAACATTAACTATTGCAGTAAGGATACCACAATTATAATTTTCGGGAACAGAGTTAAACATAAATTGTAACCATTGATCTCTAAGTACAGCGTCCCTGGGAAGGCCAAACAAAGGTGATTGGTGATTGGAACAAAGGATGAAAATAACAGCGTTTCGACGACATGGCGACAAACACACTCTACAAACACAGCTTTTGTGTATTCCTGTGGGTGGAGGTTAGTCAAAAAACTGTTTTAGTGACGTCATTAAAGAAGGAAGTAGAGGGATGTAGTCCAAACTGGCCGTTCGATGTAGGCGACTTCTGTTAAATAAAATATCTCGCTTGGCATTGAACTTTGAGCGTTAAAATTTTACAGATTTTATTTATACTCTAAGAACAACATTACACACTAACCAAAGTTTGAAACATTGGATCACGAAGAACGGGACCTTTAATGTAGTACTGACACTAAAACTCTGTGAACTTGATTTTTTTCTGACTCAGTAATTTTAGTTTTGGGTGAACTATACACAGTACATATTGTTGCATTTTTGTATTGTGATATATTGTGACACAATATATTGTTACACCCCTATTATAAAATTAAAAGAAATATCTGATCAAGGCAATGACTGATGCATCTGTATTACATTTCAAAGAGTTCTGTTATCAGCCCCACAGTGGGGCTGAAAAATGAAAATGAAAGCATATCCATACCGACTGGGCCGGATCGTTACGGAATGGGAATGGTTTGGCCTGATGGTGGAAAAGCTGCTAAAGTTTTTGAAGTTTGTGATTCCATTGTAAATAAAGGTCAATAAATACACCTATGATACTTTATTAAGTGTGCAAAACAGCAAAAAAAAAAAAAAAAAAAAGGCAAGCATAATCTCAGTTAGCTAACGGTGACGGTGGGACAAAGTAAAGCAATAGTAACTTACTTTAAAAGCACATACTTTCTGTAAAAAGTCCAGATGTAACATAATTACTTTTTATAATGAGCAATGAAAAATTGCAACAATATATTTTTAAAAACATGCATGCATACATACAATTTTCCTCCCACACTTTCATAATAAAGTAGATATAGACAAATGCTGAGAGATTTTACTCTCGTCTTCAGGAGCTGCTTTAGATGATTAACCAGGAGCAACAGTGAGAGAAGAATTAGCATTTCCCTGCTGCAGAAACTGCTCACTTAATTACAGCTTCACTGGCCCCCTCTCTCCTAAACGCTGCTGTTTCTGTCACAATCTCTTTTTCTGTTTCTTTCCATCATTTCATCTGTTTCTCGCTCCCCCTCTCTCTGTCTCAATCAGGATTCTATTGTGTGCTCAGAGTATTTGGTACTCTGAACCAGGCACAGGCTTGTCATTCTAGATTTGCTTTCATCATCAGCTTCTACTGTGTTTAAGTGGTTCACAATTACTCCCTGCCTCTATTTCTGTCTCCTTTCTCTCTGTCTCTCCCTTGCACACCTGTAATCCATTTCACCATACAGGGGTTCACTATAAATGCCATGCGTAAAACGTCATTTGAAGATTCTTGTACTGATTATTAAAATCTTTTATGCCTATCATCAGTGGATAGTGCCTCAAGCCCCTGCCCTTTTTCAAAATTAATTAGAAGCGCCCCACTCAACAATGATCATCAATAATATTGCAGTCAATAAAGCATAATGCATTTGAATTATAATTATTATGACAATGTGTACATCGATGCCCATTTGTCATGAAATACACCAACTAATCATGATGTGGCACAAAAAGCTCAAATTTTAGGGATGAAACAGATTCGTATCGGCTGATAATCACATTTTATAGGCTTCTTAACACAGATGAGTTAAGGCTGCTTTGTGCCTACTCAAAATTATGTGTAAAGACATAATGCTGTATAAAAGACAAACCAAATTATGCCTGCTCTGACCTACCTCAGCCAGCAAAGACATAGTATATTGTTAAAATTGCTGTGTAAATGCATTTATGCCACCTCTGAGCAGCATTAAACAGTCTTTGTAAAGACACCTACATGCCATCTCAAAAGCACTTCTGTGCCACATTTGCAGTCTAAATGTGGCATACTCATTTGGTAGTCATTAAAGGCATAGTTTACCCAAAAATGAAAATTCTGTCAGTAAGAAAATAAATAATGAAAGTCAATGGGGGATGAGATCTGTTTGGTTACTAACAATCTTCCAATATCTTCCTTTGTGTTCAGCAGAACAAAGACATTTATGTAGGTTTGGGACAACCTGAGGGTGAGTAAATGATGACAGTATTTTCATTTTAGTGTGAACTATCCCTTTAAATTTGGCCAATCTCACAAACCAATCAAAATTTGAAGACGTCAAACTTAAGCGCTGCAGTCAAGTCATCGCCAGTGAAAAAAAATAGTTTATGTTCTAAAGAAATATCATATAATATGGAAGAACACTGGTTAAAGGATTTAATACAACTAACTTAATTGCTGCCTCTGTTATCTCCGTATGGTGCTCTGCTCTCTGAAGACAGCTCCTTCACACACAGAGAGAGAGAGAGAGAGAGAGCAGACAGCGAAAAGGAATTATCTGTGTGATTACCTGCGGCTGTCAATCTCCAGGTCAAGTCATATACTTGTGAAAAAAATCTATTTGACATCAGTTGTCAGAAGATGAAAGTGATATCTTTGTCATAGTGTCCTTTCAATGTTTACGGATATTTCCAATGGCTGGTGTCAGTGCTGTTCAATGCATTGGATCAAAGTCCCTTTAAAGGATTAGTCCACTTTCAAATAAAATTTTCCTGATAATTTACTCACCCCCATGTCATCCAAGATGTCTATGTCCTTCTTTCTTCAGTCGAAAAGAAATTAAGTTTTTTGATGAAAACATTCCAGGATTATTCTCCTTATAGTGGACTTCAATGGAGCCCAAATGGTTGAAGGTCAAAATTACAGTTTCAGTGCAGCTTCAAAGGGCTTTAAATGAGGTGATCAGTTGTGTTTATAAAGCTTATACATTTATATTTTTTATCGAAAATGACCGATCGTTTCACTAGATAAGACCCTTATTCCTTGTCTGGTGTCATTTAAAGCACTTTGAAGCTGCACTGAATCTGTAATTTTGACCTTCAACCATTTGGGCTCCATTGAAGTCCACTATAAGGAGAATAATCTTGGAATGTTTTCATCAAAAACCATAATTTCTTTTCGACTGAAGAAAGAAGGACATGAACATCTTGGATGACATGGGGGTGAGTAAATTATCAGGAAAATTTTATTTGAAAGTGAACTAATCCTTCAAGACAAGTCATTTCACTCAGTGGTCATCTTTGAAAAGCCTCTATCTCTTTGAATGGGGAAACATCAAATTCTCCAAAGCTGTTTGCCAAGCTTTCGATTAAATTTCATATTTGAAATCACCAATGAAATCTGACAACTGTCTCCATAAATTTTGTTCCCTTTCGTGGGAACTGTCGACGCTGCGTGGTAACGCATTGGGAACCTTCTGCGTGATGTCGTCACTGAAGCACTCATGTATCTAGCCAATCGCGAAGCGAGACGTCAGAGACGGGTGACGTCACGGACCAGGAAACTATAAAGCACACTCGGATGCAGAGCACGCCAGCTTCTGTTGTCTTCAGCAAGCGCTCTCTGTATCTTGTGTGTCTTATTTGGTGTTGTTTGTCTTATTACATATAAACAAGTCAAGATCTCTTCGTCTGAGGACAAGAGTATCTCACACCAATCCATATATTTATATATAAAAAAAAGACACGTATTATGGCGAGAAACAGCAGTGAAATAGGAGTGAGCCCAGGCAGCTCTCGAGGGAGCGTCTGTGTGCACTGTAAAAACTCGCTCTCAGGACACTGCTGCAGTGTTCCCCGCGGATCGGGTCCCGCTTCTGCTGAGGCAGGGCGGAGGCTCCGTTCATGGGGTTCACAAATGGATCTGACAGAGGGATTAGAGACGGGCGCGCCTTTTCTCTGCCCTCACCAGCCAGGTTCAGCGCCGTCTCCCAGGTGGAAGCACGCTCTGCGGTTTCTTCCCCCGGGTTGAGGCACCGATACTCACATGTCCAGCTCTGAGGAGGTGGATATTGTGATATCGATCTGAGGATCGCCACCTCACAGTCACACACACATATCGTGTTTCAAAATCACACGTTTATAACAAATCAATCGTGAACAGCAGTTTGATTTTTCCCCCTGTGCTACACTACAAAGCGAGTTGGGATACACACGATTTATGTGTTGTTTGCTGGGAGTGGAGCGTGCACGTCAGCTCACAACTGACAGTGACCGTGTTCATTCATAAAAATGTCCCGAAGAAAAGTATGCACTAGCGGGAGTTTTGTAGCTCCACTCCTGTTGGCTTTATTCTCGAGGGAATAAAAGTCTATTGCAAAGCTCGAATCTCGCGCTTGCCGAGGCAGCGCGTGGATTGAGTTTTTATTAAAGAATATAGCTCAGATCTCGCGCTTGCCGAGGCAGCGCGTAGACTGAGTTTTCATTAAAGAATATATGGCTCGGATCTCGCGTTGCCGAGGCAGCGCGTAGATTAAGTCTGCAAGAATGAAAATACGGCTCGGGTCTTGCGTTTGCCGAGGCTGCGCATATATCACGTGTCCGTAATTATGCATGTGTGTGTATGTGTATGTATATATTAAGGGATCTGAGTAGACGGGAGTTCCCTTTCTCTATTTCCCTAAAATACCTTGCGAATTATTACGAGCTATAATTCTTTTTTTGTATTCTAAATATATTCAGTCTGTTCAAAAATATAAGAACTGGCTGCATTTTAATTTTGAGGATTAAATGAAATATTGAATACATTAAATTCTGAGGAATTTAAAAGCCTCCGGACTAGGATGGATCTGAGGACCGTCATTATCTCTCGGAAGGCTTCAAAGAAGAGGTCCTGACATAGTGCAGGATCTCTCGGGGGCAGCCCCTCCGGGGGGGGTTCGGATATCGGGTCCTCCTCGGTGCCCTCAGGGGACCGTTCTGTCAACCCTGCCACCAAGCGTGAGTCAGGGCACAGCAGTTCCACCGACCCTCCGAGGAGGGCCGGCCACTTGATTCGATTGTTCTCTGCCGGTGCGCTCGCTTCAGAGCGTCGAATCAGGTGCTCAAAAAACACCAGAGGCCAGTCTCGAGAGACTGGTTCCCTTAGTAAATTTTCTGGTAGAATGGAAACTTCTTCCGAATATATCAAAATGGGTGCTGCTCACTATAAAAGAGGGTTACAAGATCCAGTTCGGGTCTCGCCCGCCCAGATTCAACGGGGTTCTTCCCACAGTGGTAACCCCGAGCAGTCTCTGGTTATGGAACAAGAAGTTGCGACACTTTTGCGAAAAGGAGCTATAGAAAGGGTTCCTCCTCCCAGCAATCAGTCAGGGTTCTACAGCCGTTACTTCATTGTTCCAAAGAAGGATGGAGGTCTACGACCTATTATAGATTTACGTGTGCTAAATCGCTCAATACAAAAGCTCAAGTTCAAGATGCTGACACTCAAACAGATTATACCACAGATCAGGTCCGAGGACTGGTTTGTGGCAATAGACCTGAAAGATGCTTACTTTCATGTGTCCATCCATCCTTCTCACAGGAAGTTCCTCAGGTTTGCTTTCGGGGCGAAGCTTACCAGTACAGGGTTCTTCCGTTCGGCCTATCATTATCACCCCGCACATTCACGAAATGCGTGGACGCAGCTCTGGCTCCGCTGAGGATCCAGGGCATTCGCATACTGAATTATATCGACGATTGGTTGATTCTAGCTCAGTCAGAGCAACTAGCAGTTCAGCATCGAGATGCTGTTCTGTCCCATATGAAGAGGCTTGGGCTGAGGCTCAATGCCAAAAAGAGTGTGCTAGTTCCAGCTCAATCCACCAACTATCTGGGTGTAGTGTGGGACTCCACCACGATGCGGGCACATTTGTCTCCCGCTCGGGTGAGTGCCATTCTTATGGCTATGAAAGGGGTGAAGTTAGGCCAGTCACTCACTGTAAAACAGTTCCAGAAACTGCTGGGTCTGATGGCAGCTGCGTCCAACGTGATACCTTTTGGCCTTCTGCACATGAGGCCCCTACAGTGGTGGCTCAGGACCAGGGGGTTCTCCCCGAGGGGAAATCCCTTTCGCATGATCAAAGTCTCAAAACGATGTCTTCGTTCTCTGACCATGTGGAAAGACCCCCGGTTCCTGTCCCAGGGACCCGTGTTGGGGGCCACTACTCGTCGAGTAACGCTTACGACGGACGCCCTCCCTCACGGGCTGGGGAGCGATCATGAGTGGTCGCTCAGCTCAGGGTCTTTGGGAAGACCATCAGCTCTCTTGGCACATAAATCGGCTAGAGATGATGGCAGTGTTCCTAGCTCTGAAACACTTTCTCCCAGACCTGAGAGGTTACCATGTGTTGGTTCGTACGGACAACACTGCAGTGGTTGCATATATAAATCATCAGGGGGGTCTGCGGTCTCGCCGACTATATTACTTGGCCCGTCAGATCCTCCTGTGGTCCCAAGGGAAGCTGCTCTCGCTGAGGGCAGCTTACATCCCGGGACATCAAAATGTGGGAGCAGATGCCCTGTCGAGGCAGGGGCCAAGGCCCGGGGAGTGGAAACTCCACCCAGAAGTGGTGAGTCTCCTATGGAAAAATTTCGGTCGAGCGGAAGTCGACCTGTTCGCCTCGGGAGAGTCAACCCAGTGTCCGCTCTGGTACTCCCTAACACATCCAGCACCTCTGGGTCTGGATGCTATGGTACAGACGTGGCCGAGGCTGCGCCTGTACGCATTTCCCCCGATCGCCCTGCTCCCGGGAGTTCTGGAAAAAGTACGCCGAGAAGGGGCCAATCTAATACTGGTAGCCCCATTCTGGCCAACCAGGATATGGTTCTCAGACCTAGTGTCGTTACTCAACGGCTCCCCAATGGAGCTTCCTCTCAGACAGGACCTCCTGTCTCAAGCGGGCGGCATGATTATACATCCCCGCCCAGAACGACTGAAACTATGGGCCTGGCCTCTGAGGGGGCCAGACTCATAAATGCTGGTCTCCCAACCGAGGTTGTGGAGACCATTCTTAACTCCAGAGCTCCCGCCACGAGGAAGTTGTATGCCTACAAATGGAATTTGTTTTCTACCTGGTGCAGACACAATAATACGGACCCTGTCCTTTCTTCTGTTAGCTTTGTGCTAAAATTCCTTCAGAAAAAATTCTCGGAGGGCCTATCTCACTCAACCTTAAAGGTTTATGTTGCAGCAATTTCAGCATATCATGCTCCTCTTGAGGGGAATATCTCGGTAGGTCGAGACCCCCTCGTCACACGCTTCCTCCGTGGCACACTGAGGTTGAGGCCTCCAGTGCGCACAAGGGTGCCAACCTGGGACTTGGCTGTGGTCTTACAAGGGTTAGCTGAGGCTCCCTTTGAACCATTAGAGGAGGTTCCTGAGAGGTTCCTCACTCTGAAAACGATTCTTTTATTAGCTATCACTTCTCTGAAGCAGATAGGAGATTTACAAGCACTTTCTGTTGCTCCCTCTTTCCTTGAATTTGCTCCAGGAATGGTGAAAGCATTCCTGTATCCTAAACCGGGTATGTCCCAAAGGTCCCTACCAATGTCCCAGGCCCCATTGTGCTTCAGTCTTTCTATCCTCCTCCATTTGAATCTGCGGATCAGGAAAAATTGAATCTGTTATGCCCAGTAAGGGCTTTGGATACTTATGTCCACAGAGCTGCCCTGTGGCGTAAGTCAGATCAGTTGTTTGTCTGTTATGGGTCCCCTAGAAAAGGGGGCCCAGCATCAAAACAGAGAATGAGCAAGTGGGTGGTCGAGGCCATCTCACTTGCATACGAAGCGGCCGGACAGCCCTCTCCCTTGAATGTTCGCGCCCATTCTACCAGGGGTATGGCGGCATCAAAAGCTCTGATGTCAGGAGTCTCCATGAGTGACATATGTGATGCAGCTGGATGGTCATGCCAGCACACATTTATTAAATATTATAACCTTGATGTTGGCTCCACTCCGGGGTCCTCTGTCCTGTCAAGATAACCTTGGCAAGTGCTTGAGCTACGGCTCAGTTGGGATTGCGTTCCCAATGCGTTACCACGCAGCGTCGACAGTTCCCACGAAAGGGAACGTCTCAGGTTACAGATGTAACCCTGGTTCCCTGAGTAGGGAACGAGACGCTGCGTCTCTTGCCGTACCCCTGCACACTTGCAAGTGCTTGCTTCAGACTTACTTAGAAGCTGGCGTGCTCTGCATCCGAGTGTGCTTTATAGTTTCCTGGTCCGTGACGTCACCCGTCTCTGACGTCTCGCTTCGCGATTGGCTAGATACATGAGTGCTTCAGTGACGACATCAGGCAGAAGGTTCCCAATGCGTTACCACGCAGCGTCTCGTTCCCTACTCAGGGAACCAGGGTTACATCTGTAACCTGAGACGTTTCTAAATGCTCGAATCATGACAAAAAACTATTTTTCAGGCTGCATCAAGCTAATGCGCATACGCCGTCCTAAATGGACGTTTCTTGTGTCTCATTTCGGAGGCGCGCTTCTGACTGTATAGGCGTTTCTCAATGTCGAGGATACTTCCTTGGCAGGACTGGTCCTTCCAAGTCACTTCCTTCAGAGGCTAGGCGAGGCTCCTCTTTAGCATTCGGAGAACACGTAGATGGAACAGACTAGCAAGTGCACGTCATTGCGTCATTAGGTCAGTGAAAAGGTAAAAGAAAGGACGGTCCGGTTCAGTTAGCCATCAATAACGTAATTTGTATTTGTATAATTTATAATATCAATACGGTAGTGATTTGTACTGGAATTTAAAAGTTAAACTTTCTTTAATTTACATATTTACTACAGTTATAACAAATGTTTGGTAATGTCCTACATTTTTTTATTTTTTTTTAACAAGATCGCAAAGCTGCACGCATAGGATTGTGGGTGATTTTAGAGCACGAAGGCTGCACATATGCATCTTTTCCTGTATATGGGATATTTTTCGAACGAAGGACTCAGTCCTTGTTTGAAATTCCGAGGATCCTCAACATTGGAACAGTCCTTCGACGGATGACGATGACGTATAGCATCCTCAAAATTCTGGCTTCCGAGGATCCTTCCTTTACATTGAGAAACACCTTGGCTGCGTCCGAAAACTGAAAAATGCTGCCTTCCGAGGACACATTTTAAGGTAAGAAGGCATCAAGGCACGTCCTAATCCAATGTTAGCTTCACTTCCTCTCTCATGAGATACCTTCCTCAGATCGATTTTTGAAGGAAGCATGGATGTATCCTTAGCTGCCTTAGATATCCCACAATCCTGTGCTTTTCATTCTGTGACAGTTGAGCTAGAAAAATAAAGATGGCGTCCGAAGGTTGCGTTTGCTGCTCAGTTTGTGTATAAATGTACGATTTTGATCAACATATTCAATTTTGATATCATTTCTATCGAGAAATTACTACTGTAGTAATTAAATATTTGTTTAGTTCTCACCAAAGCTCGCGCTATATTGCTGTAGATCATTAAACTGTTACACTGCCTCAGAAGTCTGTCCGAAATCAATTTCGTGAGGTACCTTCATGCACAAACGCTGCCATACAAGTCATTTTCTTATAAGATAGCGAGGCAGCAAGACAGCTACCTAGGTTTTCGGACGCAGCCATCGTTTCTATCCACCTTATTCCTACGCCCAATGACACTTATGGGTATAACTTCCGTTAAGCTGTAAACAATCAGTGAAAAGCTCGCTCTATGAACAGCAATAATAAGTTGATTTTTAAAAATAAAAACTGTGTACAATGAGATGACATTATTCTACTCACACTTCAACCAACGAACATTAAAAGGACATTTAAAAGTGTAAAAGCATCAACAAGGTACTTTCAACAGGCCATGAAAAAGCGCAATTCTTTCCACAGCAATAACGGACGGGTTAAATATAGCCTAACTATTATTGATGATACTCTTTCAAAGTTAAATAAATTGAAAAAATAGTAGGTTGAATCGTGCGCACGACTTACTAATTTGTTCCCTTTATTTAATTTTTTTTTCTTTCATGTCATGTCATGCAGGTTTTTTTGAGAAACAAGTATGTAAAGTTACCATGCTTCCTAAATCTCTGCAAACATATGGCATTTTTGTGCTTTAGTACAATAATAATAATAAAAAAAAAATACATACAGCATCTTTAAAAAATGAATCTTAAGCACATGAGTTGAACGAACAGTTTAATGGCTCAACACCCCCCCCCCTCCCCCCCCCGCCCCCGCAAAAAAAAAGTGCCGCCACCTGCTGGCATAACAATGTAACTGCATTGACTAACAGTCTGCAATTATGTTCAGTTTTAAAGTTTTATAAGCTCTTTAACAAGCCAAAGTACCCTAATATGGATAGTGTTAACACCATATTAAAATGTTCATAGTAAAATAGTAAAAATTTGTTGTGCTTATTTATTTGATTCTCAATTAAAACAACAATACTGTAAATAATAGGCTATAACCAATGCAACATCTGTGGTAGGCTATTTATCTGAAAAAAGATGACAGTCAACAGAGAGCTTTCACTTATCACTTATAGCCTTGAATGATCAGCATCGGTATCAGCAGATCATGATGACAAGAAATCGGTAGTTGTATCAGCTGCACAAATCCTGATTGGAGCATCCCTATCAAATTTCATTGGACAATGTGAAGTGGAGTTCAAAACTGCATAGTCACTGTCTGTTTTCAATTGTTTAACAAAGGTGAAATACCTAAAAGAAAAATAAAGGTGTGGATTATTCTTTACAGTCTGAATGGACAGAATAATTTTGCAGTTTGTCTAATTTTACAGTTGAATTACATTGTTTAAAAACGATGCGAATTGACTCCAACACACTCTGTAAAACCATGCAGCACCAGAAGTCACATTGATGGTAAGTAGTGTTAAATTTATTCTTATGTACTGCTTATTGATTTACTGTTTGATGAAACTGTCATAGTTGGTTAAATCCAAGTGTTCAAGTGCCATTTACAGCTCTATTATTTGAAATGAAGGCTGTTAGTATTAGGTCAAGAACTTGCAAAATGGTGATGCAAAATGGCCTATTATAGTGCCCCTTTTTACATTTGAGCCCCTGCCTTCAGGGAACTCTCCGCACATCCCTTCCATGCACTTTATAACAACAACAAAATATCCAGACAAAACTGGGAGGCTGTGTCTGACAGAGACCGGCAGCCTTAACATTAGACTAAATTACCACTATCTCAGTTCATAAACTTAAAAGACTAAATGCAAATGTCAGTTGACTAGTTACATGTCTAATAAGACACAACTTGGCACATTCCATCTCTCTTTTCTCTGTAGATCTCCAGTTATTTTCACACCTGTCCTCTGCCTTTTTCTAAGTTCAGAACACCTTGACCTTTTAATGGAGACCAAACCTACCGTAGGCTCTTTCTATAACTGCACAAACACTCCATGCTCTCTGTATGGTTTGATATTCATGAGATAGCTCAGAATAACCCTCCAGCCAGATAATTGGAATTTTAATTATGCATGATATTAACCTTGAAACAAAAACAATGCTATTCTATTACCCCTGTGATGTTGTCTGTCTTGGAGTGATTCCATGAACCATTTCATTCAGAATTGACTTTTGAAATGGCTTCAGCTGCAGGCAAAGCATGCTGCAGGACACTTTTATGAGACAGTCATTTTGCAGATTAATTCCCTTTATAGCACATCTTTTACAGAGCAAAGACAAAAACAGGAAAACAACACAAGAAAAGGGTGGGGAAAAAAAGAGAATCAAGGATGAGAAATTACAGATTGTCAGGGAGGTGGTAGCTGCCACACTGAGAGGAAAAGAAAGAAAGAAAATCCTCCATTGGGCCTTGATTATTCAACTAAATAATGACTCAAATTGTTCCATTATAATATGGCAAAAATTTCACAGAGTATTTAAGATCTGCACAGAACTGGTCAAATTGACGCTTCAGCAAATTTACGGCCATAATTAACATTTAAAATATTGAGAGACAGACTAGTTGAATCAAGCACTGTGCCATGAGAGAACTTATCACCATGAGACTGTTAATACCAGCTTGTTATCTTGAACTAGAACAAGTCTTGAGGAAAATGACCAGATTTCTATTCCTAATGATGCATACCTCGGTTCAATCTTCTTGCTATATTATACTTTTTTCTTGTGTAAATTGCAAGAATAATGATAACTTGGAGTTCAGTAAGTCAGATGTTGATTCATAATCGCTCTGGGGGATTCAGTTCAGTGAATCCTTCATCAGATTTATTCAGACAAGTAACTTGTCTTTTTGTTCATGAATCAGATTTCATGGGTCTCGCTGTATGCGTTTGAACCACTAAAACAAACCTGTTCATAACAGTCATTTGTTCTGGATTTGGACCCAAGGTTTCCCAGCAAAACATTGCCCAAAGCATCACACTGCCACCCTCAGCTAGCCTTCTTTCCATAGTGCATCCTGGTGCCATGTGTTCCCCAGGTAAGCGACGCACATGTCAGCATGGGCACTCTGACTGGTCTGCGTCTATACAGCCCCATACACAACAAACTGTCTATTCTGACACCTTACTATCAGAACCAGCATTAACTTCTTGAGCAATTTGTTCTACAGTAGTTCATCTGTTGGATCGGACCACACGGGCCAGCCTTCGCTCCCCACGTGCATCAATGAGCCCAGCCATGACCCTGTCGCCGGTTCCATAGGTGTAGGTTTAGGGGGGGACGCTAGGTACTAGTCCCTATCAATATTTTGAGATGACAAATTTGTCCCCACCAATATTTATCAAGCTCCTTTGAACTGCTATGTGGATCTTTGCACTGCTATTTGGATTCTAACGGCCAGGACGACGACAGTACAAGAAACGCCGTAATTTGATTGGCGGCGGGGTCTCTTACAGGCTACACGCGCAGGCCGGGACTACTTTTGTGCTTGCACTAGCAGCGAGCGGTTGGTGTGTGTGTGTGTGCGTGCGCGCGCGCATGTTGACGACGCCGATGGTAAGTTACCAGGGCTGTCTCTCTGCCACATACAAAGGCCAGAGTAAAAACATTTTAATATTCCGTTTTTTTGCCCCTTTTTGTACTTTGTAGATGCCACGGGACATAATAAGCTTTTTCATAAAGCAGAGTCAGAGTGTAAGTAGGCAAAATAACTAGCTAGCCACACAAATAAACTAGCAGTAGTGACTGACCAGGCCAAAGCTGAGACCAAACCTATGCCCATGGCTGTTTCACCACCGTTCCTTCCTTGGACCACTTTTAATAGATACTGAAAACTGCAGACTGGGAACACCCCACAAGAGATGCAATTCCGTACGCTTGCCCATTTTGCTTGCTTCTAACAACTCCGAACTCCGAGGACAAAATGTTCACTTGCTGCCTAATATATCCTACCCAGGTGCTGTGATGAAGAGATAATCAGTGTTATTCACTTCATCTTTCAGTGATCATAATGTTATGCCATATCTGTGTACATGAAAAGGAAAATTAAACTCTAAACAGTATTATTTAGCTCTATAAATGCTAATATTACAAAACATTTTGAATTTTTTTCTGCCACACTCTTCTTACGCTGACATTGTGAATGCTGTATCCTCGTAACATAAGTGCAGAAAAAAAAAAAAAAAAATGTTGGCCTTTCATGTGTGGTGAGAAACAGACTTACTCAAAAGTGACAATAAGAAGGCAAAAAGTGAATAGGAACATTTTGCACTTTATTTTCCCAGCATGAACTTCTGTTCCACCATTTTCTCTTGACCATCAATTTTTTGTTCTGAATCCATCTCTTCTTCAAAGGAGGCTGAAGTCAAGTGTTGCTCTTTCTCTTTCTGCATCAATAGCATCAGTTTGATCAAAAGAGACCATTCAGAGAGGAGAGCAGCAAACAACACACATCCTCTCTCACACACTCACTTAAATTACCCCAATTAAGCCATATCCGTATTTCCTTTCACCGTTTCCATTATGTGTCTCTTGCTGTCAAAACTGGCTTTTTCTAACAACAGAAGGACAAAGCAGCACAGAACAGTGTGTCATAAAATAGAGCTGGGCTGCCCTACAAACACGAACTTAGTTGCCTTGAATTTTTTTATTATTATTTTATTTTTTTATTTTTTTGTGAGTATAGTAATATTAAATTTCACTTTACTATTTAAAGCTATATAAGTGTAGAATTAATCAATTTACAAGAATGCATTACAACACACACACACACACAAACATATAGACATCCATTACTGGTTATCAGAGGGCCTGAAACTTACCCATAATTCTCAAGAAGTGTCCCAGGGGATAGTCCTGTTAGCAAAGCAACATTTGGTGTAGCTTTTGGGAGTATGTAATTATTAAATTCATAAGTAATCATCATAACAGAAGGGGTGTTTGATTAAACCAAATAATCCAGTCGCCAATTTTTGTCACTGTCATTTAAGCTGGTGAAAACAGGACTGATGTGATTGTCGTCTGCTAATTAGTGCTTTGTTGTGTGTAAACTCGAGATGAAACATAAGAGCTATGCTTTAATAGTGTGGTTTGATCTACACATAAAAAGGCTTCAAATAAAACGTTATTTAATGGTGTCCTAGAACAAGTTTTTACAAGATTTAATATTAGTCTAAGGTGTCCCCTGAATGTGTCTGTGAAGTTTCAGCTCAAAATATCCCATAGATATTTTTTTATTTTTTTAACCGCCTACTTTGGGGCATCATTAACTATGCACCGATTCAGGCTGCGGCCCCTTTAAATCGCGCGCTCCCGGCCCCCGAGCTCTCGACTATAATACAGTGCATTTACAAAGTTCACACAGCTAATATAACCCCCAAATGGATCTTTACAAGATATTCGTCATGCAGACTGCATGTATGTGTCGGATCATGTGAGTATAGTATTTATTTGGATGTTTATATTTGATTCTGAACAAGTTTGAAGCTGTGCTTCATGGCTAAAGCTAACATTACATACTGTTGGAGAGATTTATAAAGAATGAAATTGTGTTTATGCATTATACAGACTGCAAGTATTTAAAAATGAAAATAGCGACGGCTCTCTTGTCTCCGTGAATACAGTAAGAAATGATGGTAACTTTAACCACATTTAACAGTACATTAGCAACATGCTAACGAAACATTTAGAAAGACAATTTACAAATATCACTAAAAATATCATGGATCATGTCAGTTATTATTGCTCCATCTGCCTTTTTTCGTTATTGTTCTTGCTTGCTTACCTAGTCTGATGATTCAGCTGTGCACAGATCCAGACGTTAATACTGGCTGCCCTTGTGTAATACCTTGAACATGGGCTGGCATATGCAAATATTGGGGGCGTACATATTAATGATCCCGACTGTTACGTAACAGTCAGTGTTATGTTGAAATTTGCCTGTTCGTCGGAGGTCTTTTAAACAAATGTGTGCCAGCAGCTCCAATAGCTGCTGATGGCTTGGATATCCAACGCATCCTTTACACACACTCAAAGTTCGCTCTTAGTTGATCTTTTGATTACTTTATTAAATATAATGCAAATGGTTAAATTACACAATGATAATGATAAAGGACATCCAACATGAGGCCTCCACTGCCCGTATGTGTGTGTGGTAAAAAAACTGCATGCGTTCGCCTCCACCAAGCCAATTTCCTCTATGTGTAAAACACCTGTTTAAAAACCCTCTGTGCCCACACTGCCCCCACCTGGTGACAGCCCGCAATACACGTACAACACTGGCTCCTACAAAATGAGATTTATATAAGAAGGAGGAAACAATGGAGTTTGAGACTCACTGTATGTCATTTCCATGTACTGAACCCTTGTTATTCAACTATGCAAAGGTAAATTCATTTTTCGATTCTAGGGCACCTTTAACTCATGAAGTATGTTGATGCTGAAGCTTTCAGACAAACAACAAACAAAATTTTTTTATAGAAATTGAAAGAATTTGTATTATCACTTTTTATGACTATTCAGACAAGAATATGGTAAATTTGTGTTTTACCGATGTACTTTTTAAAAAATTATTATTCCGTCTGAATCAAACATGTCTGTGATTCTCACACACTGAAGGACCTTTAAGAAATGTAATTCCATATGGGCAGAAAAGTCTATGGTTATATATTTTTTTGTATAGAATGACATATATCTTAATTTCTGTGCTGTATGGTGCATCTTCTTGGGAATTAGTGATCCCAATCCTGTCTGTACATGAAAATCATTAATATATTAATAATTGTAACTTAACCATAATTTAGAAAACTAATCCCATCCAAACACTGTTTTTAAATATTTGAAACCAACACACTAGAAATCATAAAACATTGAGCAAACACAAAAAGCTGATCTACTAATGAACCTCTACTGGGAATTGCATTTTCAGAGATGTTTTTTTTTTTTTTTTTTTTTTTTTTTTAGCTATGGCTTTCAGGTACAGTATGCACCAATACAGAAACTTTAAATACAAAGACTTTCAAAAACCAACATACCCTGAGAAATATTCACTGCACTAAAAAAGTGTCAAAACTAGCCTCCTCAATTCTATATTTAGCTGAGCAATGGTTTGGATCATTTGATGGCTGACAAGATTGAACAAAGTATGTCTTGTCTCTCTTTATGGCATTTTAGTGCAATCAGACATGTACTGAATACGCTCTTTTGTTTCATAAGTGTGTCATTAAGATGTAGGGTGCATTCTGCAAGACAGAATACAGTCTGATGAGTGTTCTCCCTTCAAAAGTTTCCAGTATGTCAAAGAAAACTCTGAATGAATTTTGTTTTTCCTTCAGGTCGCCCTCTTTGAAACAGTACCACTGCCTTTCAGGAAAGATGCCACTGACCTGGGATGAAACATTTCCATGCATTTAAAGCCAACATCAGTGTCCAGTGACACATGACCAAAGCTTTCACAGGAACAAAGTCTGACTTTGACCCTCTATCACCAAGATGTTCATGTTGTGGATCAGAGGCTTTGCACAAAAAGGGTCAGATTCGGCTATTCTGTTTGAGAAAATTTGGGATATTTCATTCTGGAGTTTCTAGCTGGAAGCTCCAGTCACAGATATGCCTGTCATCACTGCCTGTATGTCAAAAATAAAGTTATTTTTCCATTTTTAAACTTCAGCCTCTTTCTCTCTTTATCATTCCCAGACCACCTGATGCTGGACAGCCAGTCGAGTTGCCTCCCTTTCCATCTGCCCTAGCAGTCCCTCGCTTCCCAGGCAATGACAGGCGCTGTTGCTGTGGTGATGGATGACTTTGTGTCGAGTGGCAGAGTTGGGAGGTCTTAGGTGATACCACCTGTCGACGAAATAAAGTGAGAACGTAAGAGAGGGCATCTTTCTCTGTTTGACTGACAGTCTATTGTTTTTGCTCCTCCATTTCTTCCCACCATTGCATTTCGTTTTTTTTGTTTGTTTGTTTGTTTGTTTGTTTGTTTTTCATATGAATTTAAACTAAGCCTGCTATACATAAATACATTCCAGTATTTATATTCAAAATTTCAGGTAAATGTACTGGACCTTTGTCTTCATATGAAGTGGAACAAAAAAAAAAAAAAAAAAAAAAAAAAATGAAATGTCTTAATTATTATAACATTCCTAAATTCATAATAATAATACATTTTACAGAGGAGCAGGAAAGGAAGTCCTACCTTTTTATAAAAAAACAAAACAAAAGATATATATATATATATACATACATACACATCTCCCCACATGCTGAGAGAGAAGCTTCATGATGTAAGTCTCAAGAGTTCCTCTCCTGTCAAAATCCATCATTCTCAAAGAGCAGCTCTTTGACAGAATCACACAGTTCAACAGAAAACTCTCTGCTTGATTCAACAGAATGCACTTTGACATTGCAACACACAACAGAAGATCTCAACATTTTCTCTTCGTTGTCACTGTTCAACACATTGTGGTCAGATTATAAGACAAAAGGAAGAGAATAAGGACATTCTGTGATAAACTAAACCCTCTTCATCAATAATATATTGAACAATTCACAACTGCTGCAAATGCAAGTATTGTAAAGAACAGGAGAGACTAGCACATCAATAGCTGTTAGATCTTCAAAAGCGTAAAATATGGATTTCTGTAGAGGATAATGGCGTTGACTAAAGAATGCTAGAAATCAGCTACAATCCATGTGACAACATCATTAATCAGGGTGAAACTTTAGCATTGAACATGTATCATCAACACTGCACAAAGTGATTTCTTTTAGAGACATCTTTATTATTACTTTATTCAGTAAAATCTTACTTTATTTACTTGCCACCTTGGCAGATTTTTTCTCCTGATATGATTTTTCTGAGAGATGTTGTGACACACTAAAATACATAATGATACCTCAAACACCCGCATGCAATCTAACATTTCACACTTTCTCTCAAAACCTATATACCTATACTGTATTGGTGACTCTCTATATTCTTCCTATATAGTTAGCTGTGTAGGCTACTTGCAGCATCTTAAATGAATTAGAACCTCATCAGTAACTGATTTACTCTACTTTAGACACCCTTTGTTGACAGCAACTTCATTAATAGCCTTTGTCACACTGTGTAAAAGCATCACATACTGATTCTGACATTACCACAGCTAGCAATGCAAATGAGTGAATAATACACATTAATGTAATGAGCACATATGATGACGTGGTGCAATCAAATTCTTATTTAAGAATTATTTTATTCACAACTTACATTGATAAACTAGGCTGGGGTACCCAGCCCTGTTCCTGGAGATCTACCTTGCTGCAGAATTCAACCAGAGATTGTATATAATGGGGAGATAAGAGGGTCTGTATCTCTTACTATTGGAGAAAGCGTAATGGCTAACTTGTGTGGCACCTCTCAGCCTATCATGTAATGGCAGTGACATCAGTCACAACTGCCTTCTCTTTAAAAAATACATTTTTATCAAGCTAAAATCTACATATAGTTCCCAAAAAAGTATTGTTTAGTGTAAAACATTCTGAAGATTGGCAAACAGGCTGTCCATTAATTAAATGATTAGCTATTTCCCCACAAAAGCTGATTAATCAGCGTAGTGAAGCTTCTCATCCATTGACTTCCATTCAAAAAACAGCCTCTGGTCTCATTCCCTGTGTACCGTGGGGGGCGGAGCATTAGTATTAGCCGTTACGCTTTTTTGGCTAAAGGTTGCAGGCTTGCCTTCCAGTGGCTTTGATTCAACTCCAGCCCTGCTCAACACACCTGTCTGTAATTATCAAGTGCTCCTAGAGATCTTAATTAGCTGATTCAGGTGTATTTTAGTAGGGTTGGAGCTAAACTTTGCAGGTAGGTGGATCTCCAGGAACAGGGTTGGGCACCCCTGAACTATAGGCTATACAGTGAATTCAAAGTCAGAATTCAGAGTCAAAAATATCTGTTTTATAACATCACATTATGGGCATACTTCACATAATTTGTGAGAACCGCAATTCATTTAAGCACTTGTCGTAATTTTAAGCTGACTACTTTTTAGAGCCACTATACTGCCTATCTGAGACAATTTCACATCAGGAGCGCAATTATGATAGCTAAAAATACTCTTAAGGCACCCACACACTAAAAGATAATCGGGTCGATTTTGGGTCCAGTTGACCCATTGCTGGGAGTTTGATTGACAGGCGATCTAACCAATCATAACGCAGAATCCACCATTTTGTCCGACAAAGCAGCCAGGAGTTAGAAGATTAACGTTGGTGGACTTGAACTTGAAAAATTATCCTTCTGTGGTTGAAATGTGGTTCATTTCATGTTTATTTGATGATATAAATTAACTAATATGAAGAGATGATCAGTTCATGAACCGCTTGATCTGAGGCACTTTGCGAACAGACTCTTTGCGAACAGTCAAGTCTCCCCTCTGATAAGATTTTAAAAATCTTTTAGTGTGGGTCAGCCTTTAGTAGATTTCAGATAAAGCACTCACAGTCTGGCCGGTACCTCACACAGACTATTACTTCACAGACTTCATATTGATACCTTTCAGAGTCTGTTCTCACAGGCCCTCGTTCAGACACAACCTTATTCAGACTGTAACCTCAATGACCTTCATTCAGAATTACATGGGTTATACATTTAAAAGTTCAAGCAATTATGACTAAACACACGTCTGATTGGGGCTCGCACTGACAAATAATCCACTTTATCTTGATTGAACTAATCTAGCCTCACATAAATCATGTGACGCAGATATTCTGGATGTACCACTAAAAGCGCTGTTGTTTTATTTGACTGCTCTGTCTGTCCCTCTCATTTGTCTCAGAGAGCAGTAGGAAACGTCAGCCCGAGGCACGGCCCAATCGATCAGCGCTCCACTTCACCTGATTGGTGGCTGCGGAGGATGGGGCGAACCGATCGCCATGGCGATAGTAGTGACAGGCAGCGGGCGGTGACACCACTGCTGTGACAGACCTTCATTAGCCGTTGCCATGGGAGACGGTGGGGTTTCTGGGCTTGAAGAGGAGGAGAGAAAAAGAAGGAATTATGATGTAAATAAAAGTGATTAAAATACCAGCTTTAACTTAAAGCTCATACGATTGAGAGGGATGCCACACGATGACCTAATTAGGATGCTCAAATTATTCCTTATACAGATGCTCTGATCAAAACAATCCAGGCAGGAAAGCAGATAATGGATCCTAATGAGAAGGAGATTTTCTCACTGTTTCTTGAGTGTTTGGTTTAAATAACATTTGCTGTCTGTTGTGGGCTTTGATGAGCTGTGACAGTGTGTTAATTTGTATCTCTCCTGCACCTGCGCTGCAAGTATTTGGAAGTGTGTTTCTCCATGTGGGTGTTTGTGTTGTGAATAGTTGCTTACCAGTGACTCTTATTGATAAGGAATGAATGGCAGTAATTAGGATAGGAAGGATGGCTAATTGCATGCGAGGTTCAGGGTAAACTCTGTGTGTGAATGGCCTCTTGAGCTAGTGAACATTCCCAGCCTGTAGAAAGTGGAATGCATGAATAGGTTATATTAATTAACAACTGCTTGTTTCAACAGCCTTTTTCCATGTGCCGGCCTATTATGTCGTTCCCCATCATTTAAACTTTCATTTATAAAAAGCACTTCCAGTTAATGATGGACACTGACAGGAAAACAATAGTAACAAATATATGACAAGAAAAGCAGCTTTTGTTTTGAAAATAGTGTCAAGTGTGCGGTGTAAGTGATGGCACGGCACAGCTAAGGGAAAAAGTACATCTGTTTCCTTCATGATAATTACGTCAGTCGTGGGAGAAAACTACTAAACCACCTAAAAAGAAAAGCAATATACATTTAGTTGCAGGTCCTGGATAATCCTGGATAATTTGTCTCACAGAGACAAACGTTTAACTATTGTAATCCACGTTGTAGCTCATTCTGGCTACACTGTAAAAAAAATCCCAGTAAAATTTACGGTAAAAAACCAGCAACTGTGGTTGCCAGAACTTTACCATAAAAAATACAGTAGCAAAGTAAACAAAAAAAAAAATCTGTTAAATTTACGGTAAAATAACGCATTTTATTAACTGATATAATGCTAATTTACCAACCTAATGAAGTACTAATATCTGTTTTGTACCTTTATAATACAGTGACAGTCACCAAACACAGTAGTGATAAGAGTCACATGATGAATCAAAGTTCATCACAAGCAGATTTTCCACAAGCTGAGAAGGACAATACTAATATATAGAAGGTGCACACAGTGTCATTCACACACACACTAAACACCATCATGGTAACATGCATGAAATTTTAAAAATGCAATATACATTAATTTAACAACATTAGATGTAACATAAAAACCTAATGTACATAACTGATTAGAAAAAAATGAGAAAAACTAAGAAGAAACAGAGTTATTTCAACGAAAATATATCAAATGTGAAGTGTCACGCAGGGAATTGTGGGAATGTCAATTTACGTTTTTTCACTGTATATTTTACAATGAATTGTTATTTTTCACTTCCAAAAACTGTGAACTTAACGGTATTTTACCGTAAAATTATATTAAATGTACCGTTAGATCTATCACAGTTATTCAATGTATATAGTACAGAAACTTTCTGTAAACCAATTGACAGTTTTAACAACATTCATAAATTGTGTGCATTATTTACTAATTCGTTCCTTCGATTTTCGAAATTGTGCACATGGTTTATAAATCGAGGGAGCAAATTAGTTAATCGTGCGCACGATTTAGCAAATCAAGGGAGTGAAATAGTAAATTGTCTGCACAATTTAGCAATTTGAAGGAACAAAATGTGCAGGGCTTTGTAGAAATCAGAAGAATTTATCAAAATCTCTGTCCATGTAAAATTAATTGATACTGATCATTTCTCTAACAGAAAGAAGAATATAATGTAGTTACTTGTTGCTGAGTGCCTAAAGCAAAATTCAGAATTTTTAAAAACAATTTTATGCTACAATTTCTAATATAAGCCCAAATATTTCTAGTAATTTCACTAAAACACTCCACAGTATAGTGACCATATGACCTTTGACATAGTCATCAATGTCTTTGGAAAATCTGTATAAGGTCAAAACCTTTAAACCAGCCAGCAGTGTGAATCCTGGATGACTAAATGAATTCAGAGGTCATGGGTTAAACAAAGACTCACGTTCTTAGTTAATCCTCGGCCCTCTTGGATTTAGTCTTATCACTAGTTCACATTTCTATCTACTTAAGAGGCCAGCAGAGCTTATGTGTACGTGCTCTCACACTCTTTCTCTAATGGGAGTTTTAAGCTCTGTGTGCAAATGTGGAGATACATATTCATTTCTGATCCATCTGCAAACCTTGCAGGCCTCTGCTGTAATCATTAGTGTATTCCAGCTGGACCCGCGGCCAGGAAAAGATGATCACACTATGGAAATGTCAGCTCTAATGACCTACCACACACAACAGTGATGTAACATTTCTCCTTATGGTCAGTCTTTACATATTTCTAGTTGAAGATTTCGGGTATGAATGTTGCAGGTCTGAATTTTAGCTAAAAAGGGGGTTCACTGATGCTGAGCTAAAGACACACTCATACAGTGCTGACCAAATTGTTATGAAATACCTTGTGTATTACATTGAGGATAGAATTTAATTGTTCTGGTTTACTCACGTTTTTATTACTGATTATTTTAGTTCCTAATACATATAAAACAATACAATATCCATACAAAACATTAAAAAAAAAATCACAATAAAATTTTTTTGTATTTTTTTTTTGCTTTTTTTTTATTTAAAGGTGCCCTAGATTCAAAAATTGAATTTACCTCGGCATAGTTGAATAACAAGAGTTCAGTACATGGAAATGACAATGAGTCTCAAACTCTATTGTTTCCTCCTTCTTATATAAATCTCATTTGTTTAAAAGACCTCAGAAGAACAGGCGAATCTCAACATAACACCGACTGTTACGTAACAGTCGGGGTGTACGCCCCAATATTTGCATATGCCAGCCCATGTTCCCAACATTATGAAAGGCATTACACAAGGGCAGCCAGTATTAATGTCTGGATGTGCACAGCTGAATCAACAGACTAGGTAAGCAAGCAAGGACAACAACGAAAAATGGCAGATGGAGCAATAATAACTGACATGATCCATGATAACATGATATTTTTAGTGATATTTGTAAATTGTCTTTCTAAATGTTTCATTAGCATGTTGCTAATGTACTGTTAAATGTGGTTAAAGTTACCATCATTTCTTATTGTATTCACGGAGACAAGAGTCATCGCTATTTTCATTTTTAAACACTTGCAGTCCGTATAATTCATAAACACAACTTTCTTTATAAATCTCTCCAACAGTGTAGCATTAGCCGTTAGCCACATAGCTCATTCAGAATCAAATGTAAACATCAAAATAAACACTGTACTTACGCGATTAGACATGCTGCATGACGAACACTTTGTAAAGATCCATTTTGAGGGTTATATTAGCTGTTTTTTTTAATGTTGTTTAAGGCAAGCGCGAGCTCTTGGGGTGTGGAGCACCAGATTTAAAGGGCCACACACCCTAAATCGGCTCATTTCTAATTATGCCCCAAATTAGGCAGTTAAAAAAATGAATTAAAAAAAATCCATGGGGTATTTTGAGCTGAAATTTCACAGACACATTCAGGGGACACCTTAGACTTGTATTACATCTTTTGAAAAAAAGTTCTAGCTCCTTTAAAATACTACCGTTAAAGAACAACCAGTCAATAGGTTCACTGATTTTAGTCTCACTGTTAGTAGCTGTATGTGTTTGATTCACAAAAAAAAAAAAAAAAAAAAATCAACTCATTAGTCATTAATTCAGGAAACATTAATTCAGCTGAACAGCTTTGTTTTGATTCACTAAAAGGAAATGACTCATTAATTAGTAATTATTAGTAACTACAGTCGTGCTATGTATGTAATTTAATAAAAAGATCCACCTCATCAGATTCGCTCCAGAATCAGATTATTTCTGTTTCACCAAACTAAATGGTTTTCCATCCGCTAACACTGAATAAGTGGTGCGGGAAACTCTATCAAAGTATTTTAGTACAGTGTTCCATCTGCATCGGCGGAAGAATGCAAGTGCGAGAACACAACCGATCCATAATTACATTAGAATTCTTTATATAAATCACCAAGCGTAAATGTTTTCAGGTTTATTAAAGCTGTACTGATGCTGCGCTACATAAAATACAGCTGGGTTGACCAAGAAGCTATCAAAAAGCGTAAATGTTATCTTCCCTGGGAATCATGACATAAGGAGGCCATTTCATGTAATGAAGCTGCTGGATGATTTTGTGTTGTCATCATTGGGCTGCAGGCCATTGCATTTGTATGACATTGTGTGTTTGTGTGAGTGTGTTTTCCACTGCACTCATCTCACACTGGAATCACAACACCATGACCTTCTCACTGCATATATTACACTGCTGCAGAGACAGCGAGAGAATATGGAGGAGGGAGAGAGGGAGGGAAGAAACCGAAATTGAAATCTGTTTTTATCACTAGGCTCTTAAATTAAGGATTCCACAGACAGCTTGTTAGCTTCATTGTCTTGGCGCTCTCTTTTTCCGGAACAATTACGGAAGACAATACCTTCCTAGACTGGGTGGCTGCCAGTGGGATGGGAGCATTTTTTTCCCCTTTCTACTTGTGATTTCTACTGCTGGTGTTGCCACACAAATCCAGCAGAACAAAGCTGTTGTACTGAGGTGCCAGCTTATTCTCTCAAAACCAAAACGGTCCCTGCAATACCCAGACAGCCCTCCGCTGTACAAACTGCTGTAAACAACTGCTAATCAATCAAATCAATTGTTAATCAAAATCAATTACTCTGTGCTGTATGAAACAAGACTATGACATTATCAGGAATAATACAATGATGCAAGACTCAGTCGTGAATATTTTTCCACACAAATAATAGAGATAAGCTCTCTGACGTCAGTTCCAGACTGAACATATCCTTTATTCAATCTGGAATCGTTTAGAAGCAGTTTATGAGTGTGTTGCTGAGATGATTCAGATTTTCTTGTGTTGTATTTTTACCCCCAGCATGTTAACTCACATTCTTTCTTGTTCTTTTTTTCTGTCAAAGCCTTTATTATAAGCCAAAATTGCTTTCCCTTCAGACACAAATGGGCAGGCACAAACATTTTGAGAACAGAGTAAAAATTAAACAACTGGTTTATTTAAGAGATCGAACAATACCTCTTTCATGGTATTGTTTTGGCCACATGTACAGTTAGGTAGATTTCAAGGGTGTTGTCACCATTACGATGATCAGTGTTACTGTTGGTTAATCTGCTACAACGTGCTCATTTCATGCAATGCTGTTGTTTTTAGCCAATTCAGTAGAAATTATTTGAAAACTACACTTTAATTTGTATCACAAATTAGTTCAATATACATGCAATTGATTAACTAGGTAAGGTAAGCCACAATTTCTTGGTTATCAAACATGGTTCCCTGGTTGATCATCTAAATATTTTCCCATCCATAATTTTCAGAGCAGAGAAAGAGAAAGAAAAAAAACACAAGGAAGACTTGGAATTATGGGATGCATTCAACCATCTAAGTCAAATGTCTACCTTTGCTGTGTAATGTGAGGTGAGTGGTGCCATCTTCTCCCATTTTGTATTCTCTGTTGGTGTTTGTGTGTGCACACTCCAGCCTTCATTTTCATTATATATTGGCAAAATGTCATCCTCAAAACTTTAAAAGCTACAACTTTAACAGAACGACACAGTCAGCATACAAAGTTATTGAGCACTTTAAGAAATTGTGGTAGGTTGGAACTTCTTAATGGCTCCATAAAGTAGAGTTCTGGGGTGCAGGAGTCACTATATCACCATAGTTTAGCCTCACCTCCCTCATGGGGAAACGATTGCAAAACAAATGGGGCTCAGACAAAGTCATATTTTATGGCCAACGTAAAAGTGCCCTAAAGCTGCACCAACAGCAAGATGCTGCCAATGTCAGAGAACGCGCTTTCTCAAGGATAAAGCCTTTCTCTGCCTCACCTCGCTTCCTCCCGCGCCAATAATTCCTGCCTCGATCCAGCAGGCAACAGACGGTATAAGAGTCATTAGTCATTTTAAGTTTCTTACTCATACACCGTTGGACACGGCCGAGGTTTAGAAGGGATCAAAGATGATAGCAAGATGTGTATGTGTGTCTGATATAAACGTGGAAGCTGGTTTTTTGAATGAGCTGAAAAGAAAAAAACAGCAGCAGATGTTCAGAGTCTCAGCCACTTAGTTAAACTAGACTAGACACTTTAAATAAGTGTCATTAAGACCAGGATGAACTGGACCCGAATCTGTGGGCCATTCTCAAAAAAAAAAAAAAAGTCTGACATTTTAAAAATGATTTATACTGTTAATTACGTAACCCCAGAAAAAAATAATAAATAAGTATAAATGTCACAGACGCATTGTAACAGATTAAGAAGACAGGGTACATTTTCAGGCACTTGCCAAATTCAAACAAATTTAAAAAAAAAAGTAAAGCATTTTATATTTCATATTATACTAAACTGGTAGATATAGTATTATGCCCTCTATATTGAGTTTCTTGACTATTTAAGGGACTTGGTTATAACATTTTAAGAATGACCAATGTGAGAAAATGATGTAGCCCCTTAAGGCCAACAATTTAAACTTTAAAATTATCAGCAGACACATCACCAACCCAATAATATCAGATGTTTTTGTGCAGAAGTAGATATCAGTTGCTGTTCTGGGGTTATTGTCCAATATGTCACAGCACAGAGTGAATGGGGTCTTGTCATTATTGAACTTGAATATTTTGTACGATGATAAAAGATTCTGGCCTGACTTTAGCCATTGAGCTTTTGTGAGAAAAATGACTGCAATATCCGCCCTGCTGTTGTATTGAGACAATATCCTACAATAGTCCTTTCATTAGAGAAATTTAAAATCCCTGGCGTGTCTAATCAGGCCTTCCTCTTTTACGCTGACAAAAGGCTGTCGTTCGGGAGGTCTCCCAAATGCAACTGGGGTTGAACAAAAGACCTCTCAGCTCAGATATGAAAGATTTCATTGTTCCCAGTGCAATCAGTCATCTTTATGACAGCTCATTAGGAGATGGACAGGAAGTTGCCATATTTGGCAGGCAGCATGCTTATCTGCTTGGCTTTTAATAAGACATTTATCTGAATAATCTTTTATGGGAATGTTGGAGTCTTTTATTTTGCCGGTTTTGACTGTGCTAACTTCACAGGACTGGGTAATTGTGCTGACATATAGCAATAAGTTACAGAATTCTCAGCCTCACACTGCCATCACATTTTAGATGGTTAGAAGCTCATGCAACAATGATTTATGCATTGCCACAAACAATACCCTTTCCCTGTGTGTCTGTATGTCTTGATGCAATAAATATAAGAAGGTATTTCTCAACAAAAGCGAAAGGATTTATGAAGCTTTTCTGTTTTGTTCACTTGTTCCCAGATAAGAACAAGATTGTCCTTCAGAATCCGTACTTCAAGTGATTCTTTTCAAACCTGTCTGTGTCTTCTTAATCATTTCACCTGTCTCACTGAAACTGAGCAGAATAGCGCCACACCTGAAGCAATTCCAGTATGTTTCAAATTTCAGTAATCCTTTGAGAAACTGGAAAAAGCTGCATGGTAGAGCAAAGATGTGGCCTTCATGTTAAATAGATGAAACTATGTAAAACTTCAAGGACAAATATGTAACTGAAAGCTTCTAAGGGTTAAGAAAGAGTTGGCGAGAGAAAGAGAGAGACTCAATTTCATGGAGACATTGAATCTTACACTCTTTGTGTAGTGAAGAGGAAATTCTAGTTTCCACATGCTGATTTAAAGTGCAAACAGCAATAGCACTCAGCCATATCAGTCACAATGAAGTTACTGGATGGATGAAAATAAACTTGTGTACATGGTTGAATATAATATAGGGAGTGTGGCGAGATCTACAGCAAGGTCAATGAAAAGCTGGCTTGCAAAACCTCAAAAAGTTTTAAGAATTTAAAGCATCAAAATATTCAAATGTATATAAAATGTAATAAATATATACAATTGTATAATTATTATTACATTATAATTATTGTAAATGATTAGATATATCGCTTAAAATCAGTATAATTTATAAAATTCTAAAGTAAGAAAACAATACAAATGAGATCTGTATACTGTTTTCATTACAGAATAAAAATGAAAAAAGTGTATTTAATTGAATTTAAAATTAAATAACTACAAAATGTAAAGTACTCAGGTATGATAAACAATCTGTAAAATGTGTCTGTAAAATATGCCTGAGAAATGGTATGAGAGACTTTTTAAAAATACATTTATTTTAAATGAGAAGCAAAGACAGAAGGGGAAAAAAACAATTTTGCTGGAGGGCCATTTTCTTGGCTCCCTATGAAAAGGTCAGATGGCTGGTTCATGTATTAAAATGTGACTACTGATAATTGGTTTTTTATCATTCATTAAAATTTACAATGCTCCAAGGAACAAAACTATTACTGAAAACATTTTGCTGAAGTCCAAGGCCTTTCTGAGGAGAACATTTTGTCTACTTCTTTCCTTCTCTCCTCCATCATCCCTCACTCCTTCGTTGAGTATATAATTAAGCTACCTCAGTCCTGCCTCTATCACATTCCCTTTATTCTACTCTCTCTCTTTCTCTATCATCATACCAGCTGTCAAGTTTTGTGCATTTTGTTGGCCACTTGCCCTTTTTAGTTGGACTAGAACGAAGGCACTTTTGTTGCAGTGAATAAATGAGTTATATTGGCGGAAGGGCAGATCTCTGACCTCCACAACTGTATCCCTAAAATAACACTCTTTCTTTCATTTGTCCATTTTTTCTCCAATGTTCAACTGACTAAAGTGTGATATTAAGATTTATCCAATTTTTTTTTTGCATGGATCAAGTGTTGGGCTATTTGCCTTTAAGCCCATAAAAAATACAGTTTTGCTGAATGAATGGGTTAGTTTACCCAAAATAGTAAGACTTTCATTCATCTTTGAAACACAAATAAAGATATTTTAAATGAAATCTGAGAGATTTCTGTCCCTCCATTGACAGTCCACGCAAATACTACCACTTTCGCTTCAAAATGTTCAAGACTGTAAAACTAATCCATATGAATTGTGCAGTTTAGTCCAAATTTTCTGAAGAGACACAATCTCTTTATATGATGAACAGATTGAATTTAATATAAACATTGATCAGCGAACACAGAAGCTCAACCTTGCTTGCTTGACGCACAAGAACAAACATTGCTGGTTCTTTCGGAAGGTCAAAGGTGCTGTGTAACACACGAGAATACATCTTATTGGTTCTTTGCACATTAAGACAACCATTCTTGAGTTTCCATTTACCATGTGCGTTGATCAATGTTATATATGAATATGAGCCTAAATCTAAATCTGTTGTTCAACATATAAAGCGAGCGTGTCTCTTCAGAAAATTTGGACTAAACCGACATGGAACGACATGAGGGTAAGTAAATGATCACAGAATTTTCATTTTTGGGTGAACTAACCCTTGAAGGTTATAAAAAAAAGCTTTTAGGTATGTCTAACCTGTTTGGAGAGAGGTGACATAATCTCAGCCATAACAGATGGGGTGGGGCTGGGGGTCATGTGTGTGTGTATGTGTGTAGGTGTGCGTGTGTGTTTTTGATGAGCTGCAGCTGCCTGACTTTGGCTGAAGACTCAATGAGGCAGGAACAATTCCAGGGGAACTGTGGGTAATTGTGAAGCATCTGGTCTAGGGTGCTGGATCTGTTGTCAGGGGGACCACAGAGAGAAACAATTGAGGTGTGTGTGTGTGGGTGTTTTTGTGACATATCAGGACACAGATTTGTATAATCACATGGGTATTACAAGGAGAGGGTGACTTATGAGGACATTTTAAACTCTGAGCTTGAGCCGAGCCTCGGGTTCGAGCCTCCTTTGAGGACAGCAAGCCAAGTTTGTTTACCATAACCCATTGAGACTGAATGGGCAGGCGAACTCGTGAAACAGAAAATTAATGCATTCCTGTGAATATAGCAAAGAGATGAAATATGGAGTTTTTTGTTCAAATGTTTATATTTGATTAAGCACTCATGCATTTATGCGTGCAATTGGATATGTTTATCATATTTTTGAACATACTAAAGTGGGCTTTTATACAATCAATCTTGTTGTGCTCAGTAAAATCAGAAATGCAGATTGAAGACGTGGAAGATTCTTGATTCAACTGATAGACCTTAATTCTCTACATAAGACATAAAATGAATGACAGTGGCGAATAAATCAAATGATTAGACTATTTCTCACCAGCCATGATTTTAAAAAAGTTCATAATTTCTTTACATTATTCTGTCTGTATATTATTCTTTCATAAAAAAAGAATGACTGATGAATAGCAGTTTTAAAATATATTAATATTATCCAATATTGAAAAAAGCCCCAAAAATTTTTTTTAATTGTGCACTATTTTTTAATAAAAAATAAAATACTATCATAAATTTAAAATGAAATGATAAAACAAAGTAATTTAATATACACACTCAACTGTCCTGTCTTATGATTTAATCCATGCATTAAGTTGCAGTTCCCAATAAAATTACCAGCCAAATAGCTTTTAGTTTCTCACCAAAGCCAATTTTTACACATTTACATATTTGGCAGGTATTACATTTCGACCCTGCGCACCTACATGTGAAAAGAGACACAGGCAAAAACACACACAAGCTCAAAGCATATTTCATTTTTCCCATCTCTCGGCTCATATCTGAATTCCTCACACAGCATTGAGGAGCACAGAGACTGAAGAATAGAGTCGTCTGTCTGTGTAGGGTTGGAGAGGACACTTATTTCACACACATACACACCTAGTGTCTCCTCTCTAATGTTAGTGACCAGTGAAAGGACCTCTTCTGATGTGAAAGCTTTGCAGCATTAAGGGAAAATACACCCTGTTAACCTGCACAACCTTTGACCTCTTAGCTTTTTTTGACACTTAAGAGGAGAAGAGAAGACCATTATGACATCTTTTCTGTCTTAATTCAAAAGTGGCTTAAAATGCTGCATAGAAGTTATATTCATTTTTAGCAAATCTCTTCAAAAATAAACAATTCATCAGTTCAAGTCTAGAGTCCCATCTAAGGCATTTGGCATTCTCTTTAGAAATCACTTTAAAAATAAATTATTCATAATTTTAAGAGTCTCTGTAAGGCAATTGGCATCTCTTTCATAGCAAACTAAACACTGCTATTCATCAGCGGTTATGTTTACTAGGTGTGATTGTATTTAACTTGCATTTATAAGTTTTATATTGCAACCTAATCACGATTATATCAAAATTAATTTATAAAAAAACCCTCATGGTTTTAGAGCCACCTACTTTTTTTAAGAGTAGCTTGATTAGCTGAACTACTTTTAAATGAGACTTACACCGTTGACACGACAGTTGTCATGTCGTGTCACAGCTTGAGACTGTCTACTCTGGATGCGACAAAGCGACTGTTGCACATCAATTTGTTCTTTGTGTCAGAAGTAGCGCAAGCACTGGAAGTAGGTCAGAAATAGAAAAAGGCATCAGTTTACTGTTGGGAATTTGTTGTGTCGCGTCGCGCCATATCCAGTGTAGACAGCATCACTGATTATCTTGGGCATGGGAAGTAGGAGTGCTGCCATTTTTTTTTTTTTTTTTGTTAACTTTCACTGTGTAGGCTCTTTTATTGTATATAACAGTGTAAATAGCTCAATAACCCCTTTATTTATAGGCTTACTGAATTTATGTCCCATAGACCAGACTATTGCATTACAATTGCAAGAAGTAGGCCTATCAATAATGTCAAAAATGTGTCAAATGTCCCAGTGTGTATGCTGTTTAAATTGTTGTAGACACACTGTTAGAAGATACGGTTACAAAGTTTCGTCTCCAACACTGATCAAGTGTACGTGTGAGCAAACACTGAATTCCAAGATCACTGCAGACCCAGTTAAAAGGTTTGAGTGTCTGTTAAATGGATGTGAGATTTCTCAGTTAGACAGTAGAAACTATAGTACCTGGATTTTAAAAGACTTGTGGGTCTGCAGTTCCATAATTCATTCTTAAAATGCCTTACTGAGTCAACCACATGGATCTGATTTCCTGTGCTAAAATAAGAATGCAAACCCAATAACAGATACACAGGGAGAGAGAGACATGTAAAACCAAAGGGTGGAACTAGCATTTGGATGAAATTACACCTCTGGCAGATGTATTGTAAAAACAAATTAAAAAGTACAACTAGCTGTGTACACTGAATCTAAACCTCCAGTGTAAAAGTACAAAAACATGGTCGATAATTCAAATCGGTGCAGGTTTACTGTTTTGTTTTAAGCAGAGACTCGACTATGTGACCAAATATGGATACATAGGGGGATCTGCAGTGGTTTGGCTGTGGCTCAATCAATATTCTGCTGCATAATCGATGTGTCAGCACAGATTGAGACTGTCCCATTGAATTAGACACACTCGAATGAGCACATGATATACAAATATCTAAGCAACACCATGGTCATGGGTTGAAAACATATATCTAAAAGCAGTTATATTCAGATGAGAAGAGCCGAAGCACAACCAAAACAAGTTTCTTTTGCAGGACTCCATTTGTATTTTTAACTGCCAGAGAGCCATAAGTGTAGCTTTAACAAGGTTTCCATTGATATAAAAAATTCTGATGCAGTGCATTGAGTTTAAGCCATATGAACAAGTTGTAGAACAAATGTAGTGCTGCTACTGTATAACAATGTGTAAAGAGAAGTTCACATTCTTTTTTTTGGGCCACACCTGCAATGTAATAGTATGTAGAAAAGGGTATAAAAACTTAAAATCCATACAATCAAGCAATACACCAAAATACTGTCAAAATACTTCCTGAGAGTTATTACTCCCACTGAGGGAAGAAGAAAGGTGTGCAGGTGTCTTGTACTTTTTGCAGCTCAGTTTCACTTCATTTACTTTGGTTCTCATTTATATAATTTCCATTGTGCTCATGAAAAACAGTGTGAGGAAGAAAATGTGTCCCCATCTGGTCTTCAAATTGACGTCTTTTGTGCTTTTCACACACTGTTTTTTCCCTCTTTCATCAACTTCACCAACCACAGACTTCAGACTTCCTTTTTTTCTGCTCTCTCTCTCTCTGTCATTGCAGATGGCAAAGGCACTGCAATTCATTATTCAGATTCGACTTCATCATTTATAATGGAGGGTGATGCATTTCAAAATGCCTCTCTAAGTCATGACAAGTGAAACCAGTCTAAAATATGAAGCCCAGCCAGGCCCGAAGGCTGCAGAAACTCAAGTCAACACATGGCTGGTTTTAACTGGTTTTACACTCATTTTGAAATGAATGAGTGGGTTTTATTTGCAGTTTGTCTCAAGGAAATAAATGCCACCCTCTCTAGTTTTCTCCTCAGGAGAGTTTGTTTGCCTCTATAAATGAGTAGGAACCCTCTGTTGAGTTTGACTGGCTGGGAGGATCTCTCAGCAGCATGAGGGGAATGAGAAACCATGTGATGCTCATAAACATTCAATTTAATTGTCAGAATGCGGAGGGAATGAAATCAGACGCTTCATCCTTCATGGAGAAGCCAATCCCGTAATGCCAAAAAATCCAAAATGGTGGATTTAAACATAATAATATTCACATGTCATAAACTGCTCAGAGATGCGAAGGCTGAGGATCCAAATGCAGTATTTATTGAAAGGGTAATTCACAATCAAAATCCCAAAACTGGCAAAGGTCAAAACACAGGCAAACAATCCAAGGGCAGGAACACAGGCAGACAGGCTAAATTGAGGAAAAAAGGGAACAGGGTCAAAACCAGGGAACAGATAATCAATGG
This sequence comes from Chanodichthys erythropterus, assembly GCF_024489055.1. Taxonomy (NCBI): domain Eukaryota; kingdom Metazoa; phylum Chordata; class Actinopteri; order Cypriniformes; family Xenocyprididae; genus Chanodichthys; species Chanodichthys erythropterus. Next base: position 26,391,647 of record NC_090238.1, read on the forward strand.
AACGCTCAGAAATGCAGTATTGACACATACAAGACTTCACAGAGAATGACTGCGAAAACCAGGCTTATACACAGAGTTAAGGTAATGAGAAACAGCTGTAGACAATAATGGATGATGAGACTGGGCAATGAGTTATGGGTAATGTAGTCCTTGGAGTGACAACAGTCTGGGGTGGAGTGCCCTCTGGTGGCAATCAAGGGCACTCCAGCTGGTGATCGTGACATAGCCCCTGTCCTAAGGAGCTTTCAGATGCTCCTAATATGACCAGAGAAGTACAGGAGGGAGGTGGAGCAGAGGCGGACTGGAGAGGAGGAAAGACTGGAGAATGGGGTGGAGCAGGCAGAGTAAGTGGCCAGAGAGATGGCCAGCCAAACCATTATTTTTGTGTACCATTACATCCCACATATATAAGAGTAAAAATAGATTGCGTTTAGATTTGTGTTTATCATGGATATATTGTATATGTATTTATATATTTTATTATATATATTTATTTCATTCAGTACTGAAAAATATAAAATTGAATGATAAAATATAAATAAACAGATATTAACCCTGTACCGCATAGTGTTGCCATACGGCAACATACACTTTGTGTTCATTTCCTTGCCACTGTCTCTTTAACAGAACATTCTCGTTTTTTTGTTGGTAAGAAAAGACCTTAGTTTAGCCAATGATGTGCTTTGGTTAAGTCACATGACATGCAATTTTTTTCTGTGGCGCCATTTTCTGACAGACTGCCGTCTCTTGTATGTAGTTGCTGAAAGCAAATTAAAACGTCAGTAACAAACAAGGACCCGCCCATGTCACATTCACAAAAAAATTGTTAACATGATCAGGTAAGTTATGATAACATATTTACCACTCAAAAAAAAAAAAAAAAAATGAAATTAGTTTTGGTAAATCGATAAAATGTCTGTGTTGCCATATGGCAACACTGCACAATAATGGAATGACATTATTATAATAGGTTAGATAGCTAGCAAAGGCCAGCTGCAGTCTGTTAAGCTGTAACAATAACAACATTAATGCTAGTGATATAATGTTAATTAGTCGTATGTTAAGGACTGCCATGGCATTTATATTATGGATTAAATCAACATCAGAGACCTGCCACCACAGCAGTATACTGGCCCAGACCTACCACTGGCCTAACATTGTGTCTCAAAAAGGCAGGTGCAAGTGGATGAAAGTGTATTGTTAGGGTGAAGTGCACCAAATGTGATGTGTACATGTGCCTTACCTCTGAAAAAAAAACATTGCGTAAGATTGCGTAATGTTGAATTTTCATGAACTACAATATTTTTGGTTTTATGTCAATGTTTTATGATACATGATATATGATTTGTTTTTAACTGTCTACATTTGCAATTTAAATAATATTCACAAAAAAACGTAATGAAATTCAAAGAAAATAAAGCATTATTCTATACTGCTAAAGCTTATAATAGCACCAATTTATTCAATACAAACAACATTTCTGAGGAAAAATATTAACTATATACACTTACACTTATTTTAAGTTATTTCCACTATCTGTGTAAATGAGAATTATTTTAATAAAATAAGAGGGATAATAAAAAATTAATGTTATTTTTTGTTTAGTACTGTCCTGAGTAAGATATTTGACATAAAAGCTGTTTTCATTTATTTCCCAAGAAAAAACAATAGCTGAATTTATTAAAATAACCCCATTCATAAGTATGTGAACCATTGATTCTCAATACTGTGTGTGGTTACCTGATGATCCACGACTGTTTTTTTGTTTTGTGATGGTTGTTCATGAGTCTCTTGTTTGTCCAGTTAAACTGAGCTCTGTTCTTCAGAAAAATCCTCCAGCTCCTGCAGATTCATCAGTTTTCAAGCATTTTCGCATATTTGAACCCTTTCCAGCAGTGACTGTATGATTTTGAGATCTGTGTTTTCATACTGAGGACAATTGAGGGACTCAAACACAACTATTAAAAAAGGTTCAAACATTCACTGATGCTCCAGAAGGAAACACGATGCATTAAGAGGCGGGGTGTGAAAACTTTTGAACAGGATGAAGATGTCACAATTTTTCTTGTTTTGTTTAAATATCATTGTTTTTCATTTAGTACTGCCCTTCGGAACCAACAGAAGATACTTGCGTGTTTCCCGGCAGAAAAATTAAGTACAATTTACCTTGATATTTGAATTTAAAAGTTTTCACCCCTTGGCTCTTAATGCATCGTGTTTCCTTCTGGAGCATCAGTGAATGTTTGAACCTTTTTTAATAGTTGCGTTTGAGTCCCTCAATTGTCCTCAGTGTGTAAAGATGGATCTCAAAATCATACAGTCACTGCTGGAAAGGGTTCAAATATGCAAAATGCTTGAAAACTGATGAATCTGCAGGAGCTGAAGAACAGAGGTCAGTTTAACTGGACAAACAAGAGACTCATGAACAACCATCACAAAAAAAAAAAAAAAAAAAAACAGTCGTGGACCATCAGGTAACCACACACAGTATTGAGAATCAATGGTTCACATACTTATGAATGGGGTTGTTTTAATAAATTCAGCTTGTGAACTAAATGCAAACATCTTTTATGTAAAATACTAAAGTACTAAACAAAAAATAACATGCATTTTTACTATCCCTCTTATTTTATTAAAATAATTCTCATTTTCACAGATTCTGCAAGGGGTTCACATACTTTTTCATGCCACTGTATAACCAATATTTCTGTCTATTATGCTTATTACAGTATCAAGCTGTAGCTTAGCAACATGCTGACACCAAACTTTATGTACAGAGCAACATTGCTGCCTACTATATGTATAGCATCTGTCACTTATGTAGTTCCATGAACATTAGGCAGCTGCCTATGTAGAGAGTATGAAGCAAGGTTGGTCACTAGGTTTTGGAACGGAGCTATAGACAACACTCTGTGTGCTCGTTCTCTATGGAGGTGTATTGTGACCCTGGGCGGAACTACTTCTCAGTGGGATGCCAAGCCAAAAAGAGCCACTCAGTGTCATGACTCCCAGTAATCAATTTTGCAAAGAAAGAGGAACAAGTGACTTAATGTTCATGCCCATCCTCTCTCTCTCTGTGTGTGTGTGTATGTGTTTGTGTGCTGGCAACCCAGCAGCAGCAGTGTGCCAACAGGAGATGGATACACAATTCAGAGGCCATGAAGACAACACAAGTGCATGCATGCTAATAACCAATACAAGTAAAAAACACACTAACAAAAAACAACATCAACTTAAGCATTTGTAGAAAAGGTGAAAGAGAGTCTGAAAGGAAGATAGTATGTGAGTGAGTGAGTGAGTGAGTGAGTGAGTGAGTGAGTGAGAGAGAGCCAAAGAGAGAAAAAGCATGGTGACGCATACGCCTCTGAAATAGACTGGAAATGACATTTTGCAAAGCGCTTCCCGCTATGAGAGCAATTTTCCCAATGATTTAACCTCAACCGGCATTTATTTTGGTGAACTGTGAGCTTAAGAACAGCTTGCTGTATGAAAAAGCCACTCTCAAAAGAAGATGAGATTTGTCTGTAAAATAAATGGGTTGAAATACACAATTTTTAGTTTTTATTTTTTTAGCGGAAATGAAAAGTTACATTCGTATTAACAGTCTTTTTAATTTTAGCCTTCCCCTAGCCAGGCTTTGCGTCAGAGTGACTGTCATGATGTTTTCTGTATGTTTGGATTTGAGTTATTCTTTGATTTCCTTCCCTTATTATTTAATCTCTTTAACGAGTTTGTTTGCCCATATAATCTTTAGGGTATTAGGTTAGCTAATTTGGCTTGCTGTCCACTGAGGAGGGGCTCGATGAAGCATCTTTAACTCGAGCTCTGATACACCCCCCAGTGAATAAATATAGGATGTGATTACATAGGGCAAGGTACCTGAAATGAAGGTGGAGTTTGGGGAGGTGGAGGGATGCTGAAACAGCTAAGACTGAAGAGAGGTAAGCAGCTGCTTATATACTCTGGCTGTTGATTGGAAGATTAGATGGGCTCGCTCCTCCCTAAATTACGTTTAGGAACTTCACTTATTGATATTTCATGTGTTCTTTCTGCAGAAGACAGGCCAGATTGGACAGACAGCAGGTGGCATGATTCCCTACACAGCTAAGAGGCCACAACGATGCTGGATTCATTACTTCATGCCAGCCTTAACAGACAATCCTGCTCAAAATAAATACATCTCTAATGTCAGACAGGATAAAACTTGATTCTTCTGAACTTGGAGGTTAATTATTCTTAGAGATTTATTTTAGTGAACACATATCTGTAGAACCTCAGCCTGGGAAAAAAATAAAGCGGTGTCTTTCACTGCAAAAACAAAACAAACAAACAAACAAAAAAAACAGCTTAAGTAACTAAAACTCATTTACTGAAGTTAGCTGGTCTGGTTTCCTGGCTTTCCAACCAGCTAAACCTACTAAGAACCACTTTAGACCAGTTTACAATTTGTCTTCAGTAGGGTAAACCTTTATAAACGAAGAGCAAAGACTGAACCTTGTTTAGTATGTATGAAAGAGGGTTATAGTGAAAAAGAGAAAAATGGTAATGGCTAAAAAGGCCAGACATAACCTCTTCAGAAAAATGGCATCACTGTGTGAAAACATGATTTTAGGCCTAACAGCCACATTAAATAGTCTGGAGATGAAATACAACAGCACTTGGACAGATGACAACCACCTGAGAGAGAACAACAAAAGACATAAATAGAAAAAGGGAGGGCAAAAGTGGAAAGGGGGTTAAACAGAGGGTGACTCATCAGTAAGGTTGTCAAAATGTGCAGTATACAGAAGAGCACAGTTTAATGCGATATCCCACAGTGCAATGTGCTCGACTTCTATTCCCAGAGTGACAAGATTATAGTTGATTTTTCACATCCATTTTTGGATTTTTTTTTAAGTGTTCAGACTGCCATTAGACATACAAAACTGAAATGCAAAATAACCATTTATTTCCAACATGACAACTGAATGTCACTCACATCCAACATAATTATATCATGTGACAAGGAAGCCTTCTGTTTCAAAGGTTTATCCTGAAATAATACCTTTAAGAGTAAATAATGTATACAGTGTTTAGTATATAGTGAAACATATTCCAATAATTTCAGTATCCACCTTATTTTTTTTTAACACAGAAGTAAACTATTTCCTGTAAATGTGCGAGGATTCCGACTTTGTTAGCAGAAGAGTAAATTATTTGCACTACAAACCAGTGTGTTTATTATTATTATTATTATTATAAATTAGTATAATATAATAACAAATGCCATTTTTAATATCAAGCAGCCTTCTCCATTATACACTAATTTTCTATATGCATAGCATACCAAGATGATCTTTTACACTGACCTACATAATGCGTCCGACAATGCATGCACTCAACATGACGTGACAAATGAACCAGAAGTAATATCAGCCACAATTTTTCTCATGTCTTTTTATCTATTATTTGATGAGGCAACCAAGAGTTGAGGACAATTTCAGAAATAAGTAGACATGACTTCTATACATATAATGAGGTCATGTGCCAACAATATAACATACAGCCATTTGAAAAGTTGCATAATGCATTCTGTTTTAAAGTAAAAAAAAAAAAAAAAAATAGTAGCAGGCATCGTGTACTGCACAGAATGCACTAAGAAGTAGGTTTATATTTCATTTTGAACACAGAATGAAGGTTCACCTCGCTATGAGCTTGAGAGCATGTGAGTAAATGTCAGATGGTCAGTACACAAGCCTTAAGAAATTAAGTACAAACAAATTACACTCAACAGAGAGATTCTTCTCCCATGATGATTCTCATGTTGTTCTTTGTCTAATTTTTCTATACTTACAGACAAATGGGTTAATATAAAGAAGAGCTGAAAAGGTGTAGAAACGACCAATTGAATCATACCAAAGAAAGAAATAAAGGATTGCAGAAGATGATATTTCTATCGATCGCAACACATTTTCTCCCTGCGGTTGAGACTGCTAATCTCAGGGGCTGTGATATTGGCTCTTAGTGAGTGGCATTGTGTGTGTCTGTCAGACATGTCCAGACACCATGTAAGTTCTTGATATTGTTATTGTTTTCTCAGACATGGACATGGATTTTCAATTTTTCTCTCACTCTCACACTTTCAGGGGCACATACCCAATCACAAGATACTTTTTTTTTATCTAAAATCCCAACTGGGATCAGATAAAAAGTAAAGTAAAAAGTCATGTGTCTCTTTTGTGTGAAAAGCACATTAGAGAGAGAAAGAGAGAGAGAGGCAGACAGAAGGGAAGAAGCATGGGGTAAGTGCACGGGATGTGACGGATGTGCCCCCTCCGAGTGGACGGTCTGGCCACATCCCAGGATTCCTTCCTGTTCCTGTTTGTTGGCTGAAGTGAGTACTGTCAGTACTGCCAAAGGCATGCTGGGTAACACTGACACATTGCAGCCAGCCCAAGTCTCTCGCACCAGGAGGATGGGAGAGGAGGGAAGTGGAAAACGCAGGATGAATGTGAGGGAGGGAAAGGAGATTAGAGGTTGGGAGAATTGAAGAGAGGCAGAACCCCTCCTGGTGCTCGCATATGCGAGGGCAGAGTAATCTCAGAGTGGAGAGTGGAGGAATGCCGAGCAAAGGAAACATCTTGGTGTGAGAGGAGAGATGAAAGGAGTGAGGGAATGGACAGAAGGGAGTGAGATGAGAGGTGGCTTGCCGAGAGAGACACATGGTGTGTAGTGTGTGTTCTGTTCTCTTTCAGTAACACACAGCAGGGTCAGCTGTCCATGAGCAGCACCATTGTGATAGTCTGTGCAAAGAGGATTTATGTCTTGAACTAACGCACTATGTGTTTGGTATGTAACAGCATGTAGCGAAGCTGATTTGGAATTTATTTGAGTTTTATTTAAAAGGGTTAGCTTGTCCAAAAATGAAAACTCTATCATCACTGACAGACACTGCAGCTGCTCAAACAATAAAACAAACCGAATAAAACAGATGTCATTAAAATCTGGTAACTAAATAAAACTGACTGTCATTGAAATCTTGTAATGGAACAAACCTGACCATCTTTGAAATCTCATAACAGAACAAAACCGACTGACACTGAAAACCAACCGTCATTGAGATTTCATAACCAGACAAAACTGACCATTAAAATCTCATAACGAAACAAAACCGACTGTATTTGAAATCTCATAAACCAAATAAAACAGATGTCATTGAAAGCTTGTAACTGAATAAAATAAACCTTCATTGAGATCTCATAACCGAATAAAACCGTCCGTCAATGAAATCTTGTAACAGAACAAAACTGACTATCACTGAAATCTTGTAATGAAAACTAAAACGTTTGACACTGAAATCCTGCTAGAATTGAGATTTCACAACTGAATAAAACCGACCATTATTGAAATCTCAAAACAGAACAAAACAGACCATCATTGAAATTTCGTAATGAAAAAAAAGTTTTACACTAAAAAATTACTTTCATTGAGATCTCATAACCGAATAAAACCAACGTTCATTAAAATCTCATAACAGAACAAAACTGACCATCGTTGAAATCTCGTAATGAAAAAAATGTTTGACACCGTAGGTTTAGATGGTAGGTTAGAGATGGTAGGTTTAACAGAATAAAACTGACCGTCATTGACATATCGTAACAGAACAAAACCAAATGTCACTGAAATCTCGTAACAGAACAAAGGAACAAAACCTACCGTCACTGAGATGTCATAACCGAATGAAACAAACCATTATTAAAATCTCGTAACATAACAAAACCGACCATCACTGAAATCTCGTAAAAAAAAAAAAAAAATTGACACTGAAAACCTACCATCATTGAGATGTCGTAACCAAATAAAACGGACCGTCATTGATATCTCGTAACAGAACAAAGGAACAAAACCTACCGTCATTGAGATGTCATAACCCAGTGGTCTCAAACTGCCGGCCCGCGGGCCATTTACGGCCCGCCCTCCCTCTCTACCTGGCCCGCAACTGATCTCAAAAATAAAACATTAATCGGCCCGCTAAATTATTATTGTTATTCTCTAGTTGCTACCTGTCTGATATGCAAAGAAAAAGTCGCCGTTCTATGGGATCATTCACATATCGCGTCACATAAGCGGCTGAGCCGCATTCTCCTTCTTTCCAATGCGCTTTTGCTCCAGTGGCGTATGTCGTTGCTATGCAACCATGAGCCGCGCTTTCAACCGCTTCGCTTCTATTATGAGCGCGCTTGCCTAAATTACAGTAAAAGCACTCGACTTTAAGTCACGAGCGTTGATTTAAACTACCGAAACGCGTCCGATGCAACCGTTAAACATTACCAATGCTCAAATGGCATCTTGGACAAATGCGCTGCCAGGTGTCTGTCAAGTAACAGAAGAGTGTACAAATGTATTCAGGGATTGTATTTGTTCAGTACAGTGTTGGTCAGTGCAAAATTTTAATGTTATTTAAGCTAACATAAAGTAGGGGAAAATACTTCCACTAAATATTAAAAACTAATAATGTATGTAACAATGAGAGATTTTTATTTTTTGGCAAAATAAAGTTGATATATATATATATATATATATAGCTCAAATTTTTTGTTTATTTCTGACCCCTCCACACCACAAATGTTGATGGTTTTGTTCCTAAATTACTATATATTTTTTTATTCCATGCACCTTGTTGGATGTGAGAAGTTGCACCAGACTATTGCAATTAATAGTATATTAGGCCTAGAAGTATTATATTAGGAATAGTATTATATAATTATATTACACTCTGTAACAATGAGAGAGACACTGCTGTTTACATTTAGTATGGTAAATAGAATATTTAGAGTATAGGTATAAAGATATTTTAGTAGGCAAATTTGATGTAAATGAGAAATAATGCAAAGGAAAGTAAATTTTCTGAAATGTTGCGCTTTCTTGCGCTTGAATGTTAATATGGCCCTCCTATGAGGTGTCAATCACAGAAACGGCCCCCCGCCAATTTGAGTTTGAGACCCCTGTCATAACCAAATGAAACAGACCGTCATTGAAATCTCGTCACAGAAAAACACAAAAATGACTGAAATCTCATAATAAAAACAAAAATGTGACTCTGAAAACCTATCATCATTAAGATCTCATAACCGAATAAAACCAACATAATTAAAATCTCGTAACGACAAAAAAAACTTGACACTAAAAACTTACTGTCGTTGAGATCCCATAACCAAATAAAACTGACCGTAATTGAAATTTCATAATGGAATAAAACCGACCATCATTGAAATCTCGAAACAGAACAAAACTGACCATTGCTGAAATCACATAACGAAAACTAAAACGTTTGACACTGAAAACCTACCATCATTGAGATGTCATAACCGAATAAAACGGACCGTCATTGATGTATCGTAACAGAACAAACCCGAATGTCATTGAAATCTCATAACAGATCAAAGGAACAAAACCTACCGCCACTGAGATTTCATAACTGAATAAAACCGACCGTCATTGAAATCTCAAAACAGAACAAAACCGACCATCATTGAAATTTCGCAATGAAAAAAAAAAGTTTCACACTGAAAACTGACTGCCATTGAAATCTCATAATGAAAACTAAAACGTTTGACACTGAAAACCGACCGTCATTGAAATCTCATAACAGAACAAAAATGACTATCATTTAAGTTTTGTATCAGAACAAAACTGACTATCATTGAAATCTCGTAACAAAAAAAAAAGTTTGACACTTGAAACTTACCGTTATTGAGATTTCATAACCAAATAAAACCGACCGTCAATGAAATCTCATAAAGAAACAAAACATACCATCATTGAGATGTCATAACTGAATAAAACGGACCGTCATTGATATATCGTAACAGAACAAAACTGACTGTCATTGAAATCTCATAACAGAACAAAGGAACAAAACCTACCATCATTTGCATGTCATAACCAAATGAAACCAACCATCATTAAAGTCTCATAACAGAACAAAACTTACCATCATTAAAGTTTTGTAACAGAACAAAATTGACCATAATTGAAATCTTGTAACGATAAAAAAATGAAATCTCGTAACGAAACTAAACCGACGGTCTTTGAAATCTTATAACAGAACAAAACTGACTGTCACTGAAAACCAACCATCAATGAGCAAAACCATACAAAACCGACCATCATTCAAATCTTGCAACAAACCAAAACTGACTGTCTTTGAAACTGGGCGGGGAAAGGCCCTATATAAGTGAGCATTTCGCCATAGGCAACTCAGGCCATATCGACTGAAGCGACGACACTGAGCCGCAGCCTAGTGGCACGGCAAGTAACGCAGTACTCGTTCCGTATCTCAGGGAACCGAGGTTACGTTTAGTAACCGATTAAGTTCCCTTTCGATACTTCACTCGTACTGCGTATGGGGGAACGAATTCAACCACGTCGTGCCACTGCTGGGGAAAGACTGGACTTGACCGGACACCGCGAGGGGACCGAGTGTCAAGTGAAAAGGCCGAAGCCGCCGTAAACCTTGTGCACTACGAGGGAGAGACTCCCAGGTTTTGCATAAAACGCAGAACTACGATGGCTGCGTAATTACGCCAAAAGGACCCGAACCTGTAAGGTCGGAATGTCCAACTGATAAAATCTGGCAAAAGTGGACGGCGAGGACCAGCCGGCCGCCTCACAAATGTCTTTAATGGAAATTCCACTGGACCAGGCCCAAGATGAGGCCATACCCCTAGTGGAGTGGGCTCTTACTCCTATGGGGCAAGGGGTCCCCACCGAGGAATAACAGAGCGTGATAGAGTCGACAATCCAACGCGAAAGACGTTGCTTTGAGACCGGAAACCCTTTGGTCCGGCCGCCAAAGCAAACAAAGAGCTGATCAGACTGCCGGAAGGGTAGTGATCGCTCAATGTAAATGCGCAGTGCCCTGACAGGGCAAAGTAATTCTTGCTCCTGATCGCCCGGCATAGGGGGAAACGCAGAGAGCGAAATGACCTACGATCTGAAAGGTGTAGAAAGCACCTTGGGAACGTAGCCCACCTTAGGTTTCAGCACGACTCTGGAGTCGTCTGGCCCGAACTCGAGGCATGCAGGGCTAACAGAAAGGGCCTGCAAATCGCCAACACGCTTGATCGACGCCAGTGCAAGAAGCAGGGCGGTTTTAAGCGTCAGGGGCCTAAGGTCTGCTTGGCGCAGTGGCTCAAAGGGCGGGCCCTTTAGAGCTCTGAGGACCAAATGGAGATCCCAGGAAGGAACCGTAGGGGTCCGTGGTGGATGCAACCGCCTGGAACCCCTTAGAAACCTAACAACGAGGTTGTTCCGACCTACAGACTGGCCAGCAATAGGAGCGTGAAACGCTGCGATGGCTGCTACATACACTTTGAGCGTGGAGGGGGCTCGTGGAGTATATCGGCTACGTCGCATTCCTCAGGGTCTATGCTGCGTGTAGAACACCAGCTAACAAAGACCGCCCATTTCTGAGCATAGAGGCGTCTAGTGGACGGGGCTCTAGCATGTGAAATGGTTTTTAGCACGTTCTCGGGGAGGCCAGAAGGCTCCCGTCGAGAGACCACAGGTGCAGAGCCCACAGCTCCGGCCGTGGGTGCCAGATTGTTCCGTTCGCCTGAGAGAGGAGGTCCCGTCTCAGAGGAATCGGCCAGGGGGCTTTCGTGGAAAGCCTGAATAGCTCCGAGGTCCAAACTTGGCACCTCCAGAGCGGGGCCACTAACAGAACTCTGTGCCTGTCTTCCCTGACACGCCTGATCTCCTGGGGGATCAGAGCGACCGGGGGAAAAGCGTAGAGAAGGGTGTTGGGCCAAGAGTGGGCCAGCGCGTCTTCCTTCTTTGAAAAATAAATTGGGCAATGAGAGCTGTCTTGAGAGGCGAAGAGGTCTACCTCTGCCTTCCCGAATAACTCCCAAATGGTGTAAACTATCTGGGGATGGAGCGTCCACCCGTCTGAGGGGACGTTGCTCCGGGACAGCATGTCTGCTCCCAGGTTGTTCTTTCTGGGAATGTGGGTCGCTCTGAGCAACCGAACCCGTGAAGAAGCCCATTCTAGCAGTCTTTTCGCCAGGGCGCATAGGCGGCTGGACGAAAGACCTCCTTGGCGGTTGATATATGACACCACTGTCATGCTGTCCGATTGGACTAAGACGTGGCGATCCATCAAATGAGCCTGAAAGGCCTGTAGGGCTCGAATCACTGCCAGCATCTCGAGGCAGTTGATGTGCAGATGGCTTTCCTCGTGGGACCACGAGCCGAAGGCTGGACTGCCCTCGCACAGAGCGCCCCAACCCAGGTTGGAAGCATCCGTGGAAAGCACCGTCCTCCGTGACACCGCCTGTAGGGGTACTCCAAGACTGAACCAAGAGGGGTTCGTCCAGGGCCTCAGGGCTGCTACGCAGGCCTGATTGACCTTGAGGCGCAAGCGGCCGTGCCGCCATGCGTGAGGAGGGACCCGAAATTTCAGCCAGTACTGAAGAGGCCGCATTCGTAGCAGGCCTAGCTGCAGCACCGGGGAGGCGGAAGCCATCAGCCCTAGCAACCTCTGGAATAGCTTCAGAGGGAGGTAAGCTTTGTTCTTGATGGAGGCCGCGAGCTGCTGAATGGTCAGAGCGTGCTCTGACGAGACTACTGCCGTCATACTGACAGAGTCGAGAACTGCACCCAGGAACGAGATACGTTGAGTGGGAAGCAGCAAGCTCTTGGCTAAATTGACCCTGAGACCCAGACACTGCAGGTGGCTGAGAAGCACGGATCTCCAGCTAGGATGAGTCGTCGAGATAGTTCAGAATACTAACTGTATTTGAAATCTTGTAAAAGAACAAAGAAACAAAACCATCCTTCATTGAAATCTCGTAATGAAACAAAACCGACTATCTTTGAAATCTCATAACCAAATAAAACAGATGTCATGGAAATCTCAATAAAACCAACCGTCACTGAGATCTCTTAACCAATCAAAATCATCATTTAAATCTCATAATGAAACAAAACCAAGAGTGAAATCTCATAGTGCGTAAAATTTTATCATTATTGAAATCTAATAAAGGAACAAAACCAACTGTCTTTGAAATATCATAAAGGAACAAAACTGTCATTGAGATCTTATAATGAAACAAAACCGGCCGTCATGTAAATCCTAAGTGGATAAGAACCGACCGTCATTGAAATCTCATAACAAAACAAAACAGTCAACCATTGAGATCTCATAAAGGAACAATACTAGATCTCAATGACAGTCAGTTAAGAAACAAAACCAACCATCATTGAAATTTCACAATGAAACAAAACTGACCATCTTTGAAATCTCGTAAAGGAACAAAGAAACAAAACAGACAGTCATTGAGATTCGTTAAGAAACAAGAAACCGACCATCACTTAACTCTTGTAATAAAACAAAACTGACTTCTGTCATTGAAATCTTGTAAAGGAAAAAAAATGTACCATCATTTAAATCTTGCAAAGGAACAAAAAACGACCGTCGCTGAAATCCCGTAACAAAACAAAAGCTACTGTCATTGAAATTTCATAACTGAACAAAACTGAGCATCACTGAAATCTCGTAATTAAACAAAACTGACAGTTTGAATTGTTTCAAATTCAACCGTCACTAAAATCTCATAAAGATGGTTCTGTGTTTTTTGGTTCTGGCTTTTATTGGTTTTTTGTGATGTCCAGCGTTGATCTGACTGTGAATATTTTTGTGTCACCATTGTTGAGATTCATACGCTGATTGCTCATATCTGTGTTTGTCATTGTAGTTTACCGTTTTTGTCTTCAATCTTCTAACTGACAGTGTGATCTCAGCAAAATAGGTATCAGTAATTCAGGCTATTTCACAACAATTATAAAACCATCAGTAGCTAAAAAAAAAAAATCATCTGATCACATTTTTTTTTTTTTTGCTAATGCAAATGTGTTTGACAAACACACTGTCACAGCAGCTAGAGAAAACATACATATTATAAGAGTTAAGAGCTCAACTAATGGAAACACCAAACACCATTATGGTGACTTCAAATAAAACAAACATGAGCATTAAACTTTTAATTCTTAATAAGAACTTCTGTAGATGAATGACAGAAATAAAGTCAATCAGGTTGGTAATATGTGAAGCTGTAATGAGTTGTTTAATCCTCCTCTGCTGGGATCTGGAGAGATTTAACCCTCTACTGCACACATTTTGATGACGTATGATAAAAATTATGGGAAAAGATGTAATGCTCAGAGAGCAATACAAAATCACATATCTTTTTAAAAATGTCAAGAAATGATTAAGTAAAAAGGGAAAAACAATTGAAACACACTGATATATTAGATTTGATACAGGCACAGGTTTGTATCATGTAGTATGTCATGTCATATAATGTACTTTATGTAATGAGATCTCAAAAAGGGCCAAAAACCATCAAACCACCATGTTGTATTCCTTTCATTTTGTTGTAGCCCTATAATACTGCATAAAATCCTGTCCTGCTGTGATATTTTGAAAATTTTTAACATTGTGCAGGATTTTCAGATGAACAGATTAACTCTGAGCATCACAAAACAAGCTACTAAAGTCACAAAAAAGACGATGACGATAGAGAAGCGACTGCAAGCACGACCGTCAATCCAATTCCTTTTAACCTCTCGACGATGCTGAATGACTTCTTTAGTTTAGCAAACAAATCGCTCGAGTGGGTGTAAATACCACTCTCTTTCATGTTTTTTTTTTTTTATTTGCACAACCTACAAAAATTGCTCGATGCCATTGCTGCTTCTGCAAACCGCTGATCAATGCTACAAACCAATATGCGTTCCATTTGACCGCAAGTGGACTGCGAAGTGGACTTCACAGGGTAATTCAACATCTTAAGTGAGATTCCATTACGAAGGGAGCGAACATGTTCAGTTCGAAGGGCACTGCGAATGGCATAGGGAATAAGGGAACATCAATACATCACTTCACAGGAAGTAGAGAGGTAAAATCACCCAACTGTCATTGTGCACCGCGTCACCAGTCAGAACTACGATGGAGCAGTTTTTTAACGGCTCTCCAATGGAGGAATTTACATACATTTTGAGCATACATTTTGTTATTATTATACGAACGAAAGTATGAATGGTTATGTCAATGAGTGTATTTGCATGTTTTATTGTATGAATAGGCATGACAAAGTAAAAGTGTTGAAAAGCAGCTGAGGCTCTGTCATTTTTTATTTTACTTTATTTACCTCAGTTTACTATGTGGATGTGTGTGGAATAGAAAGCGCAGAAGATGAGACCCAGACAATGGATTAAGAATACATTTATACAACAACCAAAATGAGAATTTATTTTTATATGGCATGAGAGGCTACAGCTTCAAATCTGTTAAGAGTCCATTTTAAATTTGAAAGTAAATTATAATATCTATTTATTTGTTATATCATAATCTGTTCGACACCATTGTTGACTTTCTTTGATGATGTTTGTAGTGTGTTCCAAATGAGTGATTATTGTCAGCGAAGTCCACTTCAACGGATATTTCTGTGCTCAGGGAGTAGGGACACTGTCGAATGTCACCCGGATCGTTGATCTGATTGGTTGAAGGACTATCCAATTGTGTGAATAATGCTCGTTGATCACGCCTCTTGTGCAGTAGAAAATACATACAGACTCTCCAGACCAATGTTCAATTTTAAATTGAACTTGGTCTGGTGATAGCCAGACAAGTTCATACGCTGATTCATGATGTCTGTGTGACTCTAAAAGTGACTGCTTGAAAATAATGAATTTAACAAAAAGATAAAACTTGTAAAATAAGAAAATCTAAATTATTGCAAAATTAACAGTAAACACACTCAGAGTTTAGACTCTGGGGAGAATCAGGACACTCCACGATGACTGAATCACCATCATTAGATAACCAAATTCATCTGAACAGATTTTTTATTGCATTTTTTGCTGTAATAAGCATGGTTTGGAAACACAGTTAAAGCAGACAGAGAAAATCTAATGTTAAAACATCAAGAATCAAGAGCCCATCTAAAGCAAACACTCACCTCAATAACGTTGACTTCAAACTTTATTTTCTATAAAACACCCACGTAGAAGGCAACACTCTTGTGACCTTGTGCAATGCTCCCTAAAATTTCTCTAAAGGTGATGAAAATTCTGAACCAAGGTCCTGAGAACGTTGCCTTCTACGTCGGTATAAAACAACTCTATATTTAATGAAGCACATACAAAAGACCTGAACCAAAGCGATGCATCCTTGGTACCACTTTATATTAAGTGGCCTTAACTACTATGTACTTACATTTAAATTAATAATTTGATACAATGCACTTATTGTGTACATACATGTTTTTACATTGTACTTATATTTTTAAAACACCTGCATGTAATTACATCTGTAATTACATTTATAATTACACTGTTGACCCATCCCTTACACCTTACCCCTACCCTTAAACCTACCCATACCACCAAAGCTTTCCCTAACCTTACCCATACCTACCTCAATAGCAGCAAAAGTGTTTTGCAATTCAATATGAACCCAGAAGAAGTACATTGTACTTATTTTTTGATGTAAGTACATAGTAGTTAAGGCCACTTAATATAAAGTGGGACCGCATCCTTTTTTACGGAATACAGAAGTTTGTTGCGCATAACCCCCATGATTCTCTTCTGACGCATACGATAGCTTTGTGCGAGGAACAGAACAAATTTACAGTACATTGAACACATGAAGTTTTCTCATCATCTTCCCCTCCAAGGTGCTGTTAAACTGTAACCGGAATTCAAAAAACAGATCGGTCTGATTCATGAACATTCAGATTGGTTCTATCAACTGTATCACTCAATTCTTCACAAAAATCTCATTCAAAAGACTTATTTGTCCATGAATATGATGCTTACTGTAACTCATGAACCCAGACATGCAAAGTAAAGCTAATGTAACTGAATAACTAAATTTAGAGCTGTTCCTTACACATACAGCACACTAGCAGTTTGAGGTCAGTGAGATTTTTAAATAAATATATATTTTTTTATTTTCTTTCAAAGAATCCTAAAAATAGCATCACTGTTTTCATAAAAATATTAAGCAGTGCAACTGTTTTCAACATTGATAATAATTTGAAATGTTTCCTGAGCAGTAAATCAGCATTAGAATGATTTCTGAAGGACCATGAATAACACTGAGTACTAAAGTAAGGGCAGCGTTGCCATTTGCCAAAATACAGCTTTGCCATCACAGGAATAAATTATATTATACAATATATTTTAATAGAAACAGTCTTTTAAATTGCAATATTTCACAATAGTATTGTACTGTATTTTTTATCAAACAAATGCAGCCTTAAGATACTTTTAAAAACAAACTTTTGAAAGATAATGTAGATATTGCATGGCTTCAGAAGACTTGGAATATAGTGTATAGACTACTTTAATGATACTTTAATGTTGCTTTATGTCCTTTCTTGCCTGTCCTCATTCGTTGTAATTGCACGGAAAAGAGTGACATATAATCTTTTCCTTTCGTGTCAAAAAGGTTTGGAAAACACATCTCTTTAACTCTCTTCTTCTGATGTGGCCTAGTAAAATTATTTATTTTTCTATGTGAGATTTGAAGTCTATAGTAACAGTAACAGTGACTGGGGATTTTCAAACTGTCCCATTATGTGGGTGTGACTTCTGTCGTAGATGACCTTCAATTTATGACACAATAAACCACATAAAAGTCTTGTTTTAGCTGGGCGGTTAAGGCAGGGGGGCTTGTGGATAGTTCTGAATAAAAAACTCATTTCAGACGTCTTGTTTTCTCATCATGTGAGTCCAGACAAAATGTATCATTCATGGCGCTCTGGAGAGCCTGACACACAGAATGGCCCTCCAGAGCTTTGGCCAAAACGTGCTTTGGAGATTCTATAAGATGAGAGCTGTCTTTAATACATGGAACTGATATAGCATGAACAGAGTTAAGAAACACTGAGTCTGTTAAATCTGTTTCAGGTTTTAAAAAACAATTTGTAACAGAAAAACAAGCCTCCTATACATTTTTATATGTCTACGTTTCAAGTTGTCTGGAGCAATCAGCATTGCTATGGCGACCCCATCCAGCCCAATGTTCACGGATCATAAACTCTATATTGTACTGTTTCCACATTTTGTTCGGGTAAAGTCTGTTCAGCACTCTTGTGGAATTTGTGTCCTTATTATTTAGACTGCAGCGCCTTTAGGAAAATCTGTCAGCAAATTTAGCACCAGTCGACAGGCAAAGTTTAAAAGCTTCTCACTTTCTTTTCAGGAGACATTCAAATCCAAATAAAGTCAAAAATCAGTTCGATATTACAGGTGCTGGTCATATAATTAGAATATCGTGAAAAAGTTCATTTTTTTTTTGTTGTAAATTATTTTAAAAAATGAAAATATCTCAAAATATTAGAATATTTACATTTGAGTGTCATTAAATGACCATCCCTACAGTATAAATTCCGGGTATCTCTTGTTCTTTGAAACCACACTAATGGGGAAGACTGCTGACTTGGCAATAGTCCAGGAGACAATCACTGACAGCCTCCACAAAGAGAGTAAGTCACAGATGGTCATTACTGAATGTGGTGGCTGTTTACAGACATATTAAAGCATATTAAATGCAAAGTTGACTAGAAGGAAGAAATTGGGTAGGCAAAGGTGCACAAGCAACAGGGATGACCACAAGCTTGAGAATACTGTCAAGTAAAGCCGATTCAAACACTTGGGAGAGCTTCACAGTGAGTCAAATGAAGCCGGAGTCAGCGCATCAAGAGTCACCACACTCATACATCTTCAGGAAAAGGACTACCAAGCTACTTCTGAAACAGAAACAACATCAGAAGCATCTTACCTGGGCTAAGGAGAAAAAGAACTGGACAGTGAACAGTGGTCGAAAGTCCTCTTTTCAGATAAAAGTAAATTTTGCATTTCATGTTGAAATCATGGTCCCAGAGTCTGAAGGAAGACTGGAGAGGCACAGAATCCAAGCTGCTTGAAGTCTAGTGAGAAGTTTCTGAAGTTAGTAATGATTTGGGGGGGTTGTGACGTCTGCTGGTGTTGGTCCATTGTGTTTTATCAAGTGCAAAGTCAATGCAGCCATCTTCTAGGAGATTTTGGAGCACTTTATGCTTCCATCTGCTGACAAGCTTTATGGAGATGCTGATTTCCTTTTCCAGCAGGACTTTAGCACCTGCCCACAGTGCAAAAACCACTTTCAAATGGTTTGCTGACCATGATATTACTGTGCTTTATTGGCCAGCCAACATGCCTGAGCCCTGAATCTATGGGATATTTTCAAGAGAAAGATGAGAAACAGTCGATCCAACAATATACAGATGATCTGAAGGCTCAATAGTGCCTCAGCAGTGCCACAGGCTGATCACTTCCATGCCACACTTCACTGATGCTGTAATTTGTGCTAGGAGCAAGTCATTTGCTGTATTATGTGCTGCCGACCAAGTATTGAGTGTACAAATGAACATACTTTAAAGAACTTGAACTTTTCTGTTTTGAAAATCCATTTTTTGAATGATCTTAGGAAATATTCTAATATTTTGAGATACTGGATTTTGGACTTTCATGAGCTGTATGCTCTAAAATTAAAAAAAAAAAAAAAAAAAAAAACTTTTGAAATGTTTTACTTTACATGTAGGGAATCTAGAATACATGAAAGTTTCATTTTTAAAAATAATTTACAATAAAAAACTGAACTTTTTCACGATATTCTAATTATATGACCAGCACCTGTATTCATTTGTTTTATTACACCGCACCATGTAATATTTATGCTTTAACAATCACCACATTCAGCAATCATGCTAAAGCTTACATTATTTCCTCTGTGGAACACAAAATGAGAAGATTTGAATAATGTTATTGCTGATCTTTTCGATACAACAAAATAAAAAAGCAACCAGGCACTGTCAAGCTCCAAAAAGGATAAAAACCTTAAAAAGTGAACTACATTCAAAGTTTTCTTAAGCCATAGGATATCTTTTTGGTAAGTGTCTTGATTCAGCTTCTAAATGGTGAGACGAAGATTTCAGTTCACTGTGATCATTGTGGACAATAATAACGTTAAGTGACTCTACTCCTGGCATCACAATCAATATCTCAGAGACCTACATACAATAGAGACAATTGAGAAGGTTGAAGGGAAAATGAGCGAGAGAGAATCCATAATAAATGGTTGTCTATAGGGGTTTTACTGGGTAATATTCAGTGAGCGCTATTGACTGATTTTGCCCCATTGAGAGGAACACAATACCAGAAGTGTCAGCTGCTCTATGCTCTGACAACAGCAGAGACCTTCAGTTACAGCTCTGACAGAGGAAATATAGATTAATAAAAATAAAATCCGTCTTGGACAGCCTCTGTTTCCCATCTCACCCAGTTAGGGCTTTTAATAAAGCAGCACTGCAGCATTCCATGCTAAGCAGAATGAGGTGTACATGTTTGTATAGTGTACAACGGAGCTAAAGTAAAGTCTCTTTTGACTTTTCCCCAAAACATTGAACCACCACAGAACCTTCCTAGATACTTATCGGTATGCACTGCAAAATTTTGAGGTAAATAAATTTAGTTTTTTGCAATTGCTAAGGCACTAAACCCCATTCTCTGAAGCGAATTCTCAAAGCCCTAAAACTATTTGTCGAATAAATCACTCTTTCTGTAAAACCTTAACTTAACTTTAAACACATTCTCACTCTTGTGTTGCAAAACGGTAAACAAGTGGCAAAAGTCAAACACAACTACAACACAGTTCATTGCTTACGCACAACGGCTCAGAATTGTTCACATTTGTGATGTGATCAAACCAACGGTATAAAATATAAGCCTTTTCTGGTCAGATTACTACAGGTTTTTGGAAATCTAAGCTATTCTTGCAGTTCGCCAAGGATTAGGACGATGACTGGTAATCTTTTATATGTAAATGGCATTAATTTAGTGTCAAATAAAGCGTGGAGAACTGAAATCATTCAGCTGCGCGCAAGTTCAAGATCATTTGCGATATATAGATTTCACATCTGAAAGAGAGGCGTATGCTCGTTTGCTGTGTGTATGTTCATTCTATGAATCACACAAATTTAGGATGGTTTCTGCGCAACATTATATAAATGAGGCCCTTGGTTTTCTGTTTAATGTTGTGAGAAAATATGTGAAGATTTTAAGAAATGTGTCTTAGCAATTGGGAAAAACTACAGTAGTGGATCAAAACTTTTCATCAAAGTTGTCCTAAAACCTTCTTAGGACAACTTAGTTCTTAGGACAAATTTGATTAACGTTTTTGATCTACTTCAAATGTTGACTACTATATAATAAGGAATTTAAAAATGTAATTTTGAAAATGTAATTTTAAATGTTACACAGCAACACATTTGGGGTAAAAGACCTTTCAAAATATGTGCAAAATTCTATATTGGAACATAAGACTTTTCATAATATTAGTTTAATTCAGTGTAAATTGAATAAATCCAATTACTTTTCAAATATTAAATATAAATATTGTATAATATCATAAAAAGCTTACTGATATTGCCATATCACAATTGTGCCTCACAGGGTCCTATATATATTAAAACATTAACCCTGCTGTACCTCGTTTGACAAGAAAGGACTGCTGTTGTGTGCAGATGTTTAAAACTGGAAGATGATTAATCTTCTCTCTGCGTGTTTGGCTTCTTAGGTGCAGCTGGTCATAAATGCTTCAGACTCACTCACAATAAAAGTTAAGCACTAGCGACAAAAACATGCACACACTCTGTTCCACAACTCTTTTAAATTAGCAGTAGATATGGCACATATGTCTTAAATATGAGATAGCAATGACTGCCAACACACACACACACACACACACAGAGAGAACATCAGATTTCATAATCATATGATATGACATGTCCTACAGAATCTCTCTCTCCTCCCACAGATGTTATCAATATCCAGGAATGTCACTGTGAGGGTCACATGGAAAACTTCCTTACCAATGTTAGTAATTTCCTGCTGTCTGACAGGCTTCTGATGCTGATGGCTCAACCAAATCAGCCACAGAGCAGAGCATAATGACACTATGTCTGCTGCGACCGCAGTTCCAGTACCATACTAAACACTCATCCTGTTACCCGGGGTTACGGTTTGCCAGGGCGCTCCTAATTTTAACTCCCCTCCGGTCCACATAATGTCTGGAGTCCAGACGTTCAACTACTGCTTCTGAGAACAAAGATGAGGAAGTTTAGTTCTTTGCAGCATGGCTTCAAGTGTATAACCTGTTCCATTTATTGCCATGATTATTAATGTGCAATGAAAAAAATCATGTAGAAATAAAAATAAAGCAGAAAATAATGTCATGTTGGTTCTCAAGCGGTTTTGCTTCAGGGCCCACATTTTACATTGGACTCAACATTGCAGTCACCACAAACCTTGTTTATCCTTGTTGCTAGTGAACCTGTATTTAATATAGTCTCGGTCAAGTTTTTTTTTTTTTATACTAAGCATATTTTTGTTCATGGGTTTGGAGTATGAGGTCATGCACACAAAAATACTGTTGCATTTCACTGGAAATGTCTACAACAAAAAATATATGATACATATTCAATTGGCCTGACCAGTAGCTAAAACTATTGAAATCCATTAGTTTCTATTAATTGAAAGCTGAAATAAAAAATAAAATACAAATATTAGACGAAAACTTTACAAAATTACTAAAATATAAACTAAAATAAAAATAATTTAGCTAAAACAACACAAACTACACAAAAGAACATAACACAATTACTACTTTAATCTTAAAAAATGTAAAATATTAATAAATATTATAGCATAATTATAATATAAATAATACAAAAATCACCTTTTGAGAATTACTGATACAGATTTAGTTGAGCTCTTTGTGGGTTAATGCTGAGCTTTTTTTGTGCTGCGAGGAGAAATGAATTTAAAAAACACAATTAGCAATATAATAGCTTAAAACATCAGTTAGATTTCAAATTTTTCTAAATTAAATTACAACGTGTATTTGTTGAATGCAAAAGGTGCTATCACAAATAAAATATGAATTAAAAAAAAAAAAAAAAAAAAAAAAAAAACATGCTAAAGAAAAATGTGCTGCTGTATAGCCCAACAGTCACACTAAAATTAATTTTGCACCTTTCACAGACACAAACTGGGAACCACTTTATTAATGGTTGCTTGGCAACAACCAATCTTGTGACAGCTCTTAAGCGGACAGAGGTCATATGGTGGCATCCTGTTTGGCAGTGGGTAATTGGGGCAAATCACTGAGGGCACAAAACACACACAACCTTGTGACCTAATGGTCCTTTGGGTTATGATAGTAACTGAAGTCAAAACAGCCATATGTGCAAAAGGAAGAGTTTATTTATGCAGCACTGTGTGTGTTTCTAAAACAAAAAGCTGAAATACGAATACAAACATAATTTAAAATAAGGATTTTAGTTGGGCAAAGATAAAAGTCTTCTGTGAGCCTGGGGCGTTACAGGCCACTAAAATGCGGAGGCTGAATGGAGGAGGCTGACAGTCAAAGAGAAAGGCTGCAGAAATGAAAATGTCAAAATTCTTGACAGAAAAGTAAGAGAGACAAAGTGTTTTAGTGCGTGTGAGTTAGAGAAAGTGTAAATTTATAAAGGAGTCAGAGGTACAATGAATAAAAGACTAGCTGAGAGAAAAACTGAATTGAGAGATATTCTCCCAAGGGTAGAAATTGCAGCCCCTCATGTCATATGACAACCATGAGGCAACCGAAAAGTATACTCTGAAATACACACACACACACACACACACACACACACACACACACACACACACACACACACACACACACACACACACACACACACACACACACACACACACACACACACACACACACACACACACACACACACACACAGATCTTAGTGCTCTTCCTTTTCCTTACAATATCCCAAGGGATCTTCACTAGAAGGAAGTTTTTACACCACATGCCTCTGAAAAAATCACTTCAAAACTTGCTTAAAAAGTATGCACTAAACTCACTATTTGCATTTATACACATTTAAAATGTACTTTATTTTTCTTAAATGGCACCTGGTTTTTGTCCAATCAAATCTCCCAATTAGCAAGGAGCATGGGTGTAAAATAACAAAAACCATTCCTTCGACAAGTGGCACCTAATCTTCCTGTTTCAACAGGAAATCTTCAGATCTTTACAGGACAGGAAACTGCCATTTGTCAAGGCATTTCATGGGATAAAATATGCAGCGCAAACAAGGTAATGTTCACGAGTTCACACTTAAAAATATTCAAATTATGCGTAATTGGCGTGCTGTCTGGGGGAAGGCTTTGAGCTCGGAATGTGGCCCGAATCCAGAGTACTCCCCCGTATCCTTGGCTGGGATATGAACCAGCCGAGAGTGAGGAGTCTGAGTGGCGGAGGGATGCAGAAAAACCTGTTGAGGAACATAGATGAGTCCGCTATATACATAGGTCTTCTCTTGTGCTGATTGAGATCATTTGAATGTGCTCCTCTCGATCTTTGTTAATAAATCATCATGAAGATAGCATCTGACACTCTTGTTACTGATTCTTACATGACCAACTCATATTGTTATGATTCATGAACTGAAGCTTTGCTCCGCCCATTTATTATGACTGCTGTTAAATGATTTCCATAAACAGTGTGATTATCAATAAAATGTAAGGAAAATGTGGTAAACATAGATTAGATTTTATTTATATGGAATGGAATGAATTACAACATCACAATTCATTTTACTTGACAGCTTTCTTTAAGTAAATTGCTCAATTACAGACTAACATAATTATAAACGGCAAAGATGGCTAATCAGAATCAAAACAAATGCTTCTCACAGTCAAGTGAAAAGAGGAAAGCCTCATTTAAAAGAGATTACAAATTTATAATGAGCAAACCTAAACTTTTCTACAACATATTCATAGTACTCACTATAACTCCTTAGTTCACTACAATGACCTGAGTTATAAAAAGAATAAAAAAATAAAAAGGTTACATTGATAAGATAAAGTGCAATCAGTTGGACATACAGTGGCTCTAACTGTTCTAAGTTGGGCACCCTGTCTGAATGGAAGAGTCAGAGAGCATCGTTTGCGAGACACACTAGTAGCAACTTCATGGCTAATTCCAACACCTTCCACCTCTGATGGCTTCCAGTGTCCCTCCGACCCTTTAATGGGGTGGAGTTATCACCAACCATCTGACTCTGATGGCCTTCGGTAAGACACCAGCCTGCATCCAAGGAAACAAAACAGCTTGGTTTCCGCATGATAAAAGCGCAAAATATACTCCAGAATGTCCATATACTGGTCCAATCCAATCAGGGTCACAATTTTATTTCCAGGGTCGTTCCTTATGCATCCTTGACCAACCAGCCCTATTTCTATTTCGTCTTATTCAACTAAAGGCTAAAATTCTATTCCTAAATATCTGCATCACTAAGCTCGGGGATCCCATATCCGGAATAGAAGAGATTGAGAGTCAGGTCCATGATTTTTAAGTAGAACAAGTAACATTAAAGGTGGGGAAGTCATTTTTCAAAAACACCGTTTGGAAGTTAATCGGGCCGACACCAACAACAAACGTATAATCAGCATTAGGGGGCATATGGCAGTCGAAGAGACAGAAAGAGCAAGAAAAAAAAAAAAAAAAAACTGCAGAAAGAGAGATGAGACACAATGCAAAAGAGCTCAAAAGAATATCACTGGAATGAAGGTTTATGACTGGGCAAGATCTTTAGGACCTGCAGTAATATTAGAAAAGCTTTCCAGCACTGGAGAGAGCTAAGCGGGAAGGCCTGAAAACAGATGTGGAGGCTGCTTTGATTCCACTTCACATGTGAGTAACACTGGGTTTGAGTGTCATTGATTGTCTGGAGCTGCTGTGCTGTTGGTGACTAACAACGAACACTTGTTTGTATTTACTCTTGTGTGCTGTACATTCATTTATTTGTGCTTCCTTGTCGTTTGTTCATCATCTGTGCTTTATTTTTCGTGACGCATTTTGTTGCGCGTCAGCTGTGATAAACAGACATCCACTCTCGCATTGCCTGTGAGAGTTGTGCAGGTAATCCACTGCACACTGATGACAGCTAGAGAATGCGGTGTTTAGCGTCATTGTTAGTGCACTCGCCTCACGTGCCAGCAGTTATCGGGATGGGGTTCGTGACTGACTCAGAGCAGGGTGGTTAAGATTGGAGGGTGAGTTTTGAAGGAGAAGCAATTTGGGAGTGGGATTGTTTGGGTTGATTTCAAATATCAACAATGTCCAAAGGCATTTTTGAAAAATGGCTTACCCCACCTTTAATTTAAATTGGAACAAATGTTACACTTTTTCATTTGGGAATGATGAAAATGAAAAAAAAAAGGTTATCATTTGTCATGAAGTGACCTGACAACATCGTTTTACCATATTTTTTGCATAATTTCCATTAAATTTTATTTTAAACTATTCAAACATACAGATACTCCTTAGACTTGCATTCAACAAGAATAAAAGATTGTTTGAGAAAATGATGGTGCTAAGACAAATAACTTTTGTAAGGTGGGGCTAAGATAAGAGTCAGTTGTTTGAGGAATCGAGTCAGGTTCATAGTGTGTCGGGCAGTTCAGTACAGTTGGCCAGTGCAGTTCAGTGTCTCTTTAGTCCTGAGATTAGAGTGCAGAGCCACTCCTGTTTTTACAGACTGCAGACCATCCGTCCGCAGCCTCAGGAGTTCGGTAATTAAAGCAGGATAGAACGCTATCAAGAAAAGCAGCTTATCTTCAATACAGCCAACCATGCAGGCAGGCAGAGCTTCATGCAGACACACACTCGCTCACAAACACACATACGTCCTGCATCTATAATCCCACCGAATACATCAGAAACCCTGAAAGTAGGGAAGTAATTTCAAGATTTGCTAAATTTTGAGAAAAAAATCCTTTCCACATGCCTGTGTGAGTTCGAGACTCAACTTCTCCACTGGATAAATGTAGCTGTCTTTATGAAACAAATCCATGCATGCTGCTGTTAGCAGATGTATGGATTTACACTACATGCGATGCGCTGCACAACAATTTCCCTTCTTAATGTGGTATCAAATGAGCCTCTCAAAGCCATGCTCTGATTTATCCACCACCACAAATGTTCTCCAAAATCAAGCAAAAACCCTTCAGTACGTCATGCATCACAGGCCCAGTTTGGTTGCTTTAATGAGTTGTAATCTCTAAGCCTTCGATTCATGCTTGAACCTGAAATAACTATAATTCTGCTCAGAGGGGAATGTTGTCCTTTAAAATGTGACACCGCTAACACTGTCTACAGCCTGAGAATGCCGGATTTATACTCTGATTAATGAGAACGTCTTTAAATGGGGTTAGATCAGGTTCTCTCCGCAACCTTGTCTAACAAATCATGAACATTCTCTTTCTCCCTCTCTCGCTCTCCAATGGGGGTATTAAATTTCCCCAAGTCGAGACTTAGAGGCTCCGGGGATCAATGCAAGCTGCCTGTCCAATTTATTAAAAGTGAATGGCGATTAATTATGTTCTCCTAATGAGCTGGCCACCATGTTAAAACCGTGAAATATGACGTGTTTCCTTAGCTGCGTGTCTGCACACCCGCTGTTGCCCTTTCTGTGTTCTGGTAGGTGGGAATGCAGAAGAGGTGCGTGTACAGATAAGGGAGAACACCATTCCCATCTATAACAAATTATGCAGTCCTCTATATCAGTGGTTCTCAAACATTAGATGTACCACTTTTGATCAGATTCATCCAACATCCAAGTACCACCGATTTGCCTCTAATTTTTTAAGCACTGAGCAAACTGGGGATAGTTCAGCCAAAAAATTAAAATTCTGTCATAATGTTTGTATCTGTTAAAAGATTAACAATGCATTAATATACTTTTATTCTGCAACTGAATCAATCCTGTAAAACATATATCGTGTGTGTGTGTGTGTGTGTGTGTATACTGTTATACTGTATAGTCATATATATATATATATATATATATATATATATATATATATATATATATATATATATATATAAATATGGGTCAATGACATGACAAGTCATTTTTTTGTCCAAAGGCCTTAATAATAATAAAAAACAAAGATATGACAATCCAAAGTGTGTAAGGTAGTACAACTAGATCTGTTTTTTTTTTATTATTATTATTATTTAAAAGGTTTTAATTATATTTTGTTACATATAAAGTTATTTTAAAGATTTTGAAGTGTCAAAAGGTCTTTTGGTTTAACCGTCCAAAGGCCAATACAGCCATTTCATTTGTGATTAAAATATCTTAAAATGTAATAAATGCATATATTTTTTATTCTGGCATGATTTTATTACATCAAATATCAACATAGTGCAAAATGGTATTAAAATTATGTGTAGAAGTCTTTGCTTTGTTATGTGAAAAAATGTCTGGAAAAATTTATTTCATTGATGTCATTCAGAGTAACCAATATAAAGGGACCATTTTGGATCAAGTCATGTGGTCAGTATCATGTGACAGGATGAGACACCTGGGGCACGTTCATGCTCAAACCGGTGCGCAACGTTTTGCTATGTTTTCTGGGTTGAACGACATGTTTCCTGGAAACAGTGTGCAACGGGAAAATGACAGCCCAATCAGTGGTAAGATCATTCACCTGAAATGTTTGTCTTTTCATCATGAAGTGCAAGTCAAATGTTGTATAACAATAATAGAAGTTTCCACAAATCCCTTCACTCGATTTGGATGTTCTCTTTTATTCTGGACGGCAAGGGCAGTGACTGTAATATTGAGCATATTTTGTAGTATTAAATACGTATTTATACCAACTTCATAAGGGTCTGAAAATTCTTCAAAAACACAACGAATGGCCTTCTCAGCTACCATAGTTTCAACTCTTGCGTCATCAGAAAAGGGTGTTCAACGCGCCACCGTTTCCGTTTTGCAACGTTTTGTCGGTGCTGAACGCAGCCCTGGAGAGGACCACATGGTCATGAAGCAAAGTAACTAACTCTCTTTTTTTACTATTTGAAAATTTCACTGGATACGACAAAATGACAGTTGCAAATCAATTTGTTCTTCATGTTAGAAGCAGCGTGAGTGCTTGGAGTACGTCAGAAATAGAATGTAGCATCAGCTTGCTGTCGGGAATTTGCCGTGTTGTGCCACGCTGCATCCAGTGAAGACAGCATCGCTGATTATAATGGGTTCTATTTGCTTTTGTCGTGTCACATCATGCTACTCGCATCTGGTGTAGACACTGTGTAATTCTTCATAAGACACAACAAGTCACAATCAAAGCTGTTCACTACTGATTGCCCTTGGCAGCTTACATTCTGCCATAAACCCAACTGACCTTTGAATGTGACGAGTTCTAGTATTCTTGTAGAAGTTATGCGCTCCCTAAGAGAGAATCCAGCAGTTGAGCTGGAGAAAAGAAAAAGAAAAATTTCATCGATCACGTGTGAAGGGCGTAGGTGTGTGCGTGTGTGTAAAGCTGAACAGTTTGCTCTTTAAGCGTGTACTGCTCTGATGCATTAACATAAAGCTAAAGGAGAAAGAAATTGCAGGTCTTTGGCAGGCTGCTGTCTAAATTGGGTAAAATTACAGCATAGGTTCCTATCTGTGCATCTGCTGTCCTGGTAATTACAGAGTGCCGCTTTCATTGCGAGAGGAAAATAAAAAAGTCTGCTCTGATGAGGCTGCTGTGATTGCTGCCATTTACTGCATTTGTTCAGATCACAACGGCACATGACGAGGTATTTGTTTTTCCCACCTCTCCCTCTCAGTTCGCAGATTAGAAAAGGGTTGACTGAAGATGGTTCGTGTGCTATTTAAAACGCATTTCTTGTTGCAGGCCTCAGCGATGGTGATGGAAAGAGATTTTCAAGGAGGTGGACCTCAGAAATTCCAGAAAAAGACAGCAAAATGCCTCTGATGTGAAATGAACTTGCAACAAAAGCGGCATCGGGTGAGAACGGGGACAAGACACACATCAGACAGACAGACAATAGAAACGAGATTACAATCCAATGTGGATTTGACAGCTGTGAATAGGACAACATTTCTTTTCATGTTTTGTGTCAGTGTGGACATTTTTGAGGGAAAGGATTGAAGACACCAGCAGATGTAAGCGGTTTCATTCTGCAGAGCTGAATGTGTTTTTGCTGTCATCATATTTGTCAGAAGGCAGAAATGAGGAAGAACATGTGACCTTATTTCTGCCTATTTACAGATGATTATTTTCAGCAGTTAAACACTTTTAAACTTTCTGATTATTTTGTCACTGCAAAAGAATGTTACAAATGCTAAAAAACATTTGATTTTAAAAGATACATTGTAAAAACTTGATGTTTCTTGTGTTATGTTTGCTGTCTGATTACAGTTAGCAACAGTAATGATCAAATAATAATTCACTGACGTCCAGTTGGAATTTAAAATCCTTGTTGATGCAACACAAAAATTGGTTTCTCCATTAGAGTATTCCAAAGCTAAAGAGCTGGGAGCTATTTTTTCCTTTATCCTTACTGACAGAATCTTTTCAAACAAGACAAAAGTGTTGCTGTTTGCTCTAGTCATATAACTTGCCTGAGGGTCTGTGCACTGGTCCAAAATTCCTTTATTTCTCACAAAAAGAGTGTCTTTTTAGAGAGGCTTTTCATGCAGTAACCTCACAAGAAAGCTCTGAGACTCTTGGACTGTGAAGAATGCCTGTCAAAGTGTGTGCACTGAATGAAAGCTGTATTGTGTAGCTGTTGAATAGACCATTTCTCTGTGGTACTCTACTTGTCCGAGGACATCATGTCCACTCTAATTCAAAATACTGTTTGTTTCCTTCACTTCAGTTTCCATTCAGTGACATTAAAATGAGCTAATTGTGAAGAAGAATAGGGATGAAGAATCCATACACACCATTTAAATCTCTTGGGTCAAGAGGTGTACTTTAACAGATGTAGTTATACACTTGTAGGGCCCTGTTTACACCTGGTATTAAGATGCATTTTGGTCAATAATAATCACAAGTAGATGAGGGAGACACATTTCCGTTTACACCTGGTGTTTTAATCCGTCTTTTTTGTCCACTTTCCAAATACTTCTGTCCTGGTTTCTTCGAGGGGAGGGTCTATGGGTGAGTAAATCTAAGGGTTTTTCAGATCTTTTAATCGAATTGAAATAAGCTTGCACAATTTACACATGTATGAACACAACTGGCGACAATGGAAAAACATACAGAAAGCAGAAGCTTTCGTTTCTGCTCTGAAAGGCGCATGACTGAACGACGAATACTGCGAGTGCGTGTTAGAAATCAGGAATGGCGAGAGAACATTGTGCTTGGTACATTTTTCATTTTCAAACCAAATTTGGGTCTTCACTCGACAAAGTTTAAATTCCGTCTGGCTAGCTGTACCTGTAAATTGAGACAAAATGGGTGAATTATTGGCCTGATATGATTAATCTAAAAATTGACAGTTTGAAACACGCCAAGTGGGCCATGTGCAGTTTTGTGGCGTTTTACGCTACTTAAGCACTATATTTGAGTTACTATATCTTTTTGTTGAACAGTCATAGTTCTAGCACATACATTTTTGTAAGTGCTAGACACTAAAAACACATTGTATTTACAGCATTAAAAACACATTTTACATATAAAAAACTTTAGAGATATACAAATGTTTTGGAATCCTAAAAAATGCTGGGTTGTTTCAACCTATGCTTGGGTCAAATATTGACAAACCCAACCATTGGTTTAAATTTTTAAACCCAAACATAGGGTTGAAACAACCCAGCAATTTTTTTGAGTGTAGGATTCCAAAACATTTGTTGGGTTGAAACAAACCAGCAATTTTTAGAGTAAATTCAATGAATTAATTGATTTTATTGTCATTTCATCAATACAGTTAATCAAAGATGTTAACATTAATCTAATTTATTTACCTAATTTTACATGATCCTTCTGTTTTGTGAGATATCTCTTGATGTGTTTGACACATTTTGATGACGCTGAAAATTCCATCCATTTTCATTAAATAATTATATAAAATTATATAATATGTTAAAGGTGCCCTAGATTCAAAAATTGAATTTACCTCGGCATAGTCGAATAACAAGAGTTCAGTACATGGAAAAGACATACATTGAGTCTCAAACTCCATTGTTTCCTCCTTCTTATATAAATCTCATTTGTATAAAAGACCTCCGAAGAACAGGCGAATCTCAACATAACACGACTGTTATGTAACAGTCGGGGTGTACGCCCCAATACTTGCAAATGCAAGCCCCTGATCGAGGCATTACACAAGGGCAGCCAGTATTAATGTCTGGATGAAAGGCATTAGACAAAGGAAGAACGTCTGGATGTGCACAGCTGAATCATCAGACTAGGTAAGCAAACAAGAACAATGGCGAAAAATGGCAGATGGAGCAATAATAACTGACATGATCCATGATATCATGATATTTTCAGTGATATTTGTAAATTGTCTTTCTAAATGTTTCGTTAGCATGTTGCTAATGTACTGTTAAATGTGGTTAAAGTTACCATCGTTTCTTACTGTATTCACGGAGACAAGAGCCGTCGCTATTTTCATTTCTAAACACTTGCAGTCTGTATAATTCATAAACACAACTTCATTCTTTATAAATCTCTCCGACGGTGTAGCATTAGCCATTAGCCACATAGCCTCAAACTCATTCAGAATCAAATTTAAACATCAAAATAAATACTGTACTTACGCGATTAGACATGCTGCATGACGAACACTTTGTAAAGATCCATTTTGAGGGTTATATTAGCTGTTTGAACTTTTTTTTATTTTGTTTAAGGCAAGCGTGAGCTCTTGGGGCATGGAGCACGGGATTTAAAGGGCCACACACCCTGAATCGGCTCACTCTAATTATGCCCCAAAATAGGCAGTTAAAAAAATCTATGGGGTATTTTGAGCTGAATCTTCACAGACACATTCAGGGGACACCTTAGACTTATATTACATCTTTTTTAAAAAGTTCTAGGGCACCTTTAAGAAATAAATATAGAAATAAAGCTTTGCATATGTAATAACACTTAGTCATTCTAGTCACTGCTCAGAGCGGGATTCAAACCAGCATTTCTGGGATGGGAAGCAGACACGATAACAAGGATGCTAAAGACTGCAGCCTCTAGCGACAATCGCTAGTGTGCCTCTTGAGCCCAGGGGTGTGAGGTTTACTGCACAGCTCTTACTAGCCGGCCTCCATTACATAAATACTTTTTTACATTTTAGATAGTCAAATCCATAATCCATTCATTTCTACATGTCAAAATGCACAAAAAAAGAAATGTTAATGTTTAAACAGTACATTTAAACCCAGACAGCAACATAGTCTGGCCCAGATCCGGCCCACATCTGGTACATGTGGATTATACGTGGACCAGATGTGGGCCGGGTCTTTGCCGACACTATGTTGCTGTCAGGGAATATCATAATGAATTAATTATGCTAACTAGCAGCTAAATTTCATACTTCACATAATTGAAAACACTTTAAAAGCTTCAGAGGAAAGTAAACAACTATGTAAGAAGCATTAAGTCTCATCCTGTAAGCAAACACAAAAACAGAAATGAGTTGGCAAGGTCAAACGTCTGCGAAAGAGTGGAGCTCTCCATTCAACTCCTCCTCTCTCTCTCCTTTTGCTCTCCCGCACTGTGAAGAGGTGTTTACCAAAGACATTTCGTCATGTCATCAACTTTACTTGTCGTCTGAAGTTTTGATGATGGATGTCGGCAAGTTGGAAAATGTGATGAGCAGATTATTAATTGACTATTGATTGAGGACAAAGTTTTCCCTCTTGAATGTGAAATCAACAGCTCTGAGAGTTGCTATCCTTTGCTGACATAAATCAT
Source organism: Chanodichthys erythropterus (assembly GCF_024489055.1). Lineage (NCBI taxonomy): Eukaryota > Metazoa > Chordata > Actinopteri > Cypriniformes > Xenocyprididae > Chanodichthys > Chanodichthys erythropterus. The sequence continues at coordinate 26,425,520 of NC_090238.1, forward strand.
TTTAAAACAGGACAAGGCCATGATTCATTCTTAACTGCACCCGCACGCTGTCACCAGACCTAGCAGAGGAGGTCCTCAGGAGCTGGATAATTTTGTGCGCCCAGCGTGGATGGCATAGCTGACTCAGAACGAGTGAGAGGAGTAAACACGCATACACAAACCTCGAAATGACCGTCTCAAACGGTGAGTCAGATGGGCATTTCCACACTCCACAGTATTGTCTGACAGACAGGTAATAGGAGACACACATTTCTGACAGACAGGAAGTGGGAGAAAAAATACATAAATAGACGTGCACACACAGAAACACCACTGCACGCCTCAGCACCTACTTGGCTGACAGAGAGTGGCGTCAGCAGCGGTCCTCGTGTCAAACTCTGTAAGCAGCAGTCTGACACACACACACACCAGCTCCCATCCCGCCAAGGTGCCAGGGCCAGACTTTCACCATGTTTGATTTTGTTTGTGTGTTTTCGTCTTTCGTAGCAACAAAGCTTGAAATAAATATGTATTCAAAATGGTAGCTATGTCCCAGTGCTGTCAGGAACCTGTCATGTCCTCCTGCTGAGTCTGACATGCACACAAACACACTCACGGTCACACCTTGTGGATTTTTGAGCCTCAGATGTGGGAATGAGAGAGGGCAGACTTTCCTAATACATTGAATTCATCACAATATCTTTTGTGATCAGTTTAAAATGGGACAATGAGGATAAAAAAATCTATCAGCTACATCAGGCACTGCTGCTTTTAACAGTGTAATAGACACACATGGGAAAATTGTAGCAAGAAAAGTAATGTTTGTAAATTGGTGGAAATGTCAATTCACTAGTTATCTTCACCTTAAAATCAGTGTGAAATGAAAATGGTGGTTCAAACTTAATGTTATGAAGCGACGAGAATACTTTTTGTGCTCAAAAACGAAACAAAAATAATGACTTTATTCAACAATTTCTATGTCAGAACACAGACTCATTATTGGCCGGCCAATACTGAGTCAGCGTTCTGATGTAGAACACGGAAGCGCTGCACTGTCTACACAACGTAAATAGTGCAGGAGACAGACAGGGGAGAGAATAATTTGTTGAATAAAATCGTTATTTTTGTTTTGTTTTGTTTTTGCACACAAAAAGTATTCTCGTCGCTTCATAACATTAAAGGGTTAGTTCACCCAAAAATGAAAATTGTCATTGTTTTCTCACCCTCATGTCGTCCCACACCCGTAAGACCTTCATTCATCTTCGGAACACAAATTAAGATATTTTTGATAAAATCCGATGGCTCAGTGAAGTCTCCATTGCCAGCAAGATAATTAATGCTTTCAATGCCCAGAAAGCTGCTAAAGCTTCGAAGCTTTTCGAATCTTTATATCAAAAAGGTCATGTGATTTCAGTAAACGAGGCTTTGTTACGTCATAAGTGTTTCGAAATTTCAATGGTTCACCACTGGGGGGCGTGACTTTGGCATTTTGGTTTGATACATACTCCAAACCACTGATTCGAAGCTTCGTGAAGCAGTGTTTTGAAATCGCCCATCACTAGATATTGTTGAATAAAGTCGTTATTTTGTTTTTTGGTGCACAAAAAGTATTCTCATCGCTTCATAACATTAAGGTTGAACCACTGTAGTCACATGAACTGTTTTAAATATGTCTTTAGTAGCTGGCCATCTGAAAGTGTTAATTATCTTGCTGGCAATGGAGGCCTCACTGAGCCATCGGATTTGAACAAAAATATCTTAATTTGTGTTCCGAAGATGAACGAAGGTCTTACGGGTGTGGTGCGACATGAGGGTGAGTCATAAATGATAGATAAATTTCATTTTTGGGTGAACTAACCCTTTAAGTTTGAATCACTGTAGTCATGTTGACTATTTTAACGATGTCTTTACTACTTTTCTGGACCTTGAATGTGGTAATTATGTTGCTTTCTATAAGGGAATTTCATCAAAAATATCTTAATTTGTGTTCCAAAGATGAACAAAGGTCTTACGGGTTTGGAACGACATGAGGTTGTGTAATTAATGACAGAAATTTCATTTTTGGGTGAACAAACCCTTTAATATTAATCAAACCAAACTTAATGCTCTTGACTAAATAACTTTTCTAAAATTTCTCATATTGTGAAATAAGATTTTGGTCACATCACCCACCCCTATGCAGATCTACAAATAAAATGATGAAAATAGTGCAATAAATGAAAGAAAATTCAACATTTGTGTTCCCATTTGGAATGGAATGAAAGTGAGTAATAACAACAGAATATACATTTCCTGAATAACTAATCCTTTAAATAACAAGCACAACTTCTATTTCAGTGTTTCCTCACCCACATGTAAAACAATGCATGCATCAGAGATTGTCTATCAATATTTAACTAAGCATATTTCAATCTTTACTTTGCCAGTCCATAACTCTGCTTAATTATTAAGATGAATCAGATCTCATTTAGAGAAGACCGGGTATATTTTAGTACACACAACACTGGAGCGCTGGTTGTTTTTCTTTCAGCGGAGCCCAAAACTCATTTCCTCCCCCTCAGAGTGAGCGTCACTGACTCTTTCCTCCAGACTGGTGTCATGACACTGTATTGATCATGTTCCACCCACTCTGCTTTTCTATTCCCACTTTTCATTAATATTTTTGCAGAAACAATCTGTTTCTTTTCTTCTCACTTCTCTCCCTCTCTTTCTCGCTCTCTTCACCTGTTCCATTGATATTTCTTATATACGGTTTTCTGTTTCTTCATTCTCTCTCTTTCCTGGAGCCTGAGGGCACTGGCAGCAATTAGCTGCAGTTCTGTTGTTCTGGGTGAAAGCTGCCCTCACAGGCAAACAGATTTTCTCAAGACACTAAAAAATGAAAAAAGCCAAAGTGGAAAAACACACCAGCACTCACAGATGGAAATACGCTACATAATGTACGGTTGATGTGCATAGCGTATGTGTGTTTGAGACTGCAGTCATCACCGAGTGTATCTTGGATCTGGATGCTTCAACTCTGTGAAGTAAAAAATGGATATAACGTGAAAAATGAGATTCCCCTTTGGTGCTGTACTGGCAGGAAACCAGTGTTGAATTCCAGTATCACGCTAACAAGCTCAGTGTCAACGCCGGTCAGCAGTATGAATGGTAGGACTTTGGATCATGTGCTGGTAAAAAAAAACAGAATTTCAATCATGGAGGACAGTCATTGCCAATGCTTTATGAAATCTAGTACAGCTGTAGGAAAAAGTGCTTTTGTGTTTTTGAAATAAGTTTTTATACTAAACAAAGGCTGCATTTGTTTGACCAAAAATACAGTAAAAATGTTGTTAAATATTATAATTTAACGTTTAAAATAAATGTTTACTTTTTAATACATTTCAAAAAAAAAAAAAAAAAATTGTCATCTAAATAGGAATATCTAAATAGGAAAGCTGAATTTTCAGCATCATTATTCCAGTCTTCCAGTGTCACATGAACTCTAAAACTATATTTGGTTTAACTTTGGTAAAATCTTCTGCGAGTAAAAAAGGTTTCTCACAGGGTTAAAACCACCACAAAACATGCTTTAGGGATAAAGGGATTGAACAGAAAGAACATGTTGGTGGATCTTCACCTAATATTAAAAACTTCCATCCTGGAATGGCATTTTTGGCAACAAGTATAAACAACCTGGTCCCATTTGGTTTGAATAGTGATAGAAACATCTTCTCACAACTTTGGGGCTGTGAAAGCTGTGAAAACATATTGCTCACTATAGTTCCTTTAGTTAATGCATTAATAATGGTAACAAATGATACCTTATTGCAAAGTGTTACCAAAACAATTATTTTACCAAGATTTCTGCATTAATTTGTTGTTATATTTAACCTGTTCTTAAAAACTATATTACAAAATAGACAAATAAAGTCAGCTTAAAGGTGCTAAAGAGGATCTTTTCGTCGACTGAGAAACCAAAGACTGAAATGCATAAGAGCACATGCATAAGAACAACCCCCCTCCTTCACAGCTCATTTCGAGGAAACACCTCCCAAAACTCGTGCATGAGTATTGGAACACGAGTGTTTACCACCGGCATTCGCTGTGTCGTGTTAGTGGATTCATTTTGTCGGACTCACTGCAGGTAACTCATAATCTGCAGTTGTTACTCCTGACAAAAACATTGCATGCGGCGCCTGTGGAGTGTGGAAAGTTACTGGAGCTCGCAGCCGTGCTCGTCTCTCACAAGGAACGGAATGGCAGTGATTGACAAACCAGAGGGCCAATCGCAATGATCGAGTAAATGATTGGCTGATGTTTTTAAGGCCCTATACCTCGTGCACAGATGATGTATATTAATATTATTCCTTTTATCAGTCTTTTATCAGTTAGTAAAGACAGTTTCGAGTAATATTGCAAAAATGTATAAAACAAAACATCCTCTTTAGCACCTTTAAACAAATATACAAACAACAATACAATTTTGCTATTCATAAAAAGCATTGCCTGATGTCAAGCATGCCTTAAACAAAAGGGACAGTTTTATGACAGTATCTCTCAACGTCTTGATGTTCATTGGTCCACTGTAAGACAAACTGTCTATAAATAAAGTTCAGCACTGTTGATGCTGTCTCTATGAGTGGGCGTCCTGCAAACATGACTGCAAGAGCACAGCACTGAATGCTCAATGAATGCCAAGTGAAGCTCAACTGAAGTTGTGTGATGCAACAGGACAACGAACAAAGCACAGAAGTAATTGAATATCAAAACGCCTTCAAACCGATTCGGATGCTTTGGCATGACCTTGAGAAAGCAATTCAAGTCAGACATCCCCAGAATATTGACAGCAATGAAAAAGGAATGGTGCAAAATTTTTCTCACGGTGCAGGTCTGATCCAAAGTTACAGAAAGTGCCAGATCACGAGATGTGCACCTCAAACCCTAATGCTCAAAATAATGTGCAAGATACTGCAAAAAACACAAGAAGTGAGTGGCTGAGCACAACAGTCAAACATGTCCGTCTACTGAATGCTTTCATTGGAAAAAAATCTAAAACTTATGCAGTGGAATGGAAAAACGTGTTCATCCCTAAATAATGTAGAAGTTATTGCTGCCAATCGTCAAGCAGTTTTTAAAATGTGCATGTGAGTGTTTAAGCAGTTGACAATGTGTTGTTTAAGCAGACTGTGTTTGTATACTGTATAGTATATTACCATGACTTAGTTGAAATTTAGATCAAAATGACAGAAATCCAGTTCTACTAGAGATCACTTAAATAGAGCACATTTAAAAGTAAGAAATGTTGACTAAAGTGCATTACAGTAGATGCAGACAAATTGAAGCAGAAGAGTTGACATGGCATGCAAAGCAAAACATGTTATGAATAGATCAAATAACAAAAATAATACTACTGTACTCTCAGGCCAGGGGACAAAAGAGATGGGAATTTAAAAGAAATGGAATTTAAAAAAAAAAAACAACAGTAGCAGATGATACCATTTGGAGTGGCATGCCGTGAGGTGTGTGGCCACAACATGAACAGAAAGATATATAGTAATGTAATGAAGTGCCAAACTGTGTAACCCTTAGAAACAAATAAAATATTCAACTAAATTTTATATTGAACTGGAAGGCAGGGAAAAAAAGGCTGTTCTTTGTTTTTGGTTACAATCAGGAAACTAGCAGACAGGTCTCAGCTGATACAATCAATGAAAATAATCAAGTTTTTTATTTAAAAAAACGTATACATTTGCAAATTATATATACAAGTTATACTTTAAAATAGCAGACTTAGCTGAAATGTTTCCAAAATGCAATTACATTTGGCTCAGGTCATCAAAGCCTCAAACAAAGAAATGTTCACATATTTAAAAAAGATCTGAAAAATAACTAGGGTATAACTTTACAAAAAGGTTCTCTATGTACCATTAGCAAACACAATAGCAATAGATATACAGCTTTTTTTTAAATATTATTTAATGTTCATTTGTACTAACAAACTATATATATATATATATATATATATATATATATATATATATATATATATATATATAGCAATAATTTTAAAAAGTTTTATTAGTTCATAATACCTACCTATTGGATCATGTTAAAAAAAGAGAGAATCTTACCATAACTAACTATTTTAAATTATATTCCAACAGAAAATATGTTCCGGATTTTCCAGGTTTTCTTTTAAAGCACATTATTCACATCCCATGCTTGCCCAGGCTGCATACATTTAATCTAAAATACAGTAAAACAATCATTATATTATGAAATATTATTACATTTTTAAAATCTTTTTAATTACAATTTTAAATTCTAATATATTTTAAAATAAAGTCTTCGGTGTCACGTGATCCTTCAGAAATCATTTCAATAGACTGATTTGGTGCTCAAGAATAATTTATTATTTATTATTGTATTTACTGTCACTTTTCATTTTTTGAGAAACTCAACCCAGATAATTCAGTGTATACTCAGGGATAATTCAGTGCTGTCCGAAATGTGCTGACACATCAGGATTTGGTCAGAGAGTGATAGGTAAAGTCCAGAAGTAACATCACACAGCAAGATGAGTCATCAGCACATTAGCATTTAAAGACATTAATAATCAGAAAAAAGTTTGAGCAGTTTATTCTCTGAGCGACTAAAACACAACGGCCCCTCTAGGGAACATTAGCATAATCTGTTTCCATATTGACAAATTCTTCTCTCCTCTTCACACAGCACAGTTTTTGAACAATATGTCTTTCATTTTTTATCACTTGTGTCAGCTGCTTTGTCATACAGGTCTCAGCATTACAGCATGCAGTGTATGTTGCAGAAACGCAACATATGTCGCAGGATAAAGCAGTTAGGCTTTGTGTGAAGATGGAGGACTGAAGTGCAATATAAAAATACAGAGATTGGAATCTAATTTTCAAGCAGTTTCAATAATGTGCAGTGATTTTTTATGAAAACGTGCTTGTGTGGCATGAAATAACATGGCATTTCAGCTCAACTGACAAATTTTATTAAGAGTCTTTATATCTGGGGCCTTAAGCTGCCCTGATCAGCATAATCCCTGTCCAAACAACAGATAATGAATCTGCCTCTGAAACAGCAGGAGGCTGCAGGAAAACCCACTGCTGATCTGTGGAAGATGAGCACAAATTATTGGATTTAAACCAGCAGGAGAATTTCTAATGGGTTTGTGGTAAGACTTCCAATGTTCATCAAAAGCGTCCTCTAGTTCAGGACAGAGAGATGCTTTTTATTTCTCTGACACACATAGCTAGATCCACTAACATGAGTAATCTGCATGAATAGGTCAAACACAACCAAAGCCTGACTTGAAATAGCACTGCGGTTTACAAGTGGCAGAAAAAAAGACTTGTCTACATTAAAAAGTCTCTCTAGGATTAGAAAACAATAGGGTGATACAACCAAATGCAAATTGTACCACCAAATGTTTCCAAGGACATGTTTGACAGATGTCTTCTAACAATTTAATGTGTCTTATGATATCGCTACATGAAATATGGTTATTTCTTCTCCTCAAATGCACAATCTGTCCTCTGTTATGCAGGGAAGCGTTCCCTGGTCTTTCTGGCTGACACACACAGCTCAATTCAAATCACTGCAGTCTGCTTTGGCCCAAACTGATCCAGTCAAACATGACACGGGCCATTGCAGCAACAGAGTAGAATGAATGAGGACAGCAGTTCATCTCCCTCTCTCTCTCTGCTGCTATGCTCTGGTGGATCGCTTTTGAGTTGGGAAATGAATGCTTGTTGATGTAAAGAGAGAGTAAGAGACAGAAAGAGAGAGAGCCTATATTCTGAAGTTTCTAAGCATTTGAGCCATCTTTTGCGTCTCTACAACTTGTGTTTTCTCTCACACGATTCCTTTCACACACTAATTTCGAGTGACAACCACATTTTACAACCAAATTGACTTCCCTTAAATTTTTTAAATTCATAAACGCATTTTCTGTAAACCTGAGGTGTGTGAACGGAACCATACTGGACTACTTGTCAGTGTCTCATGAATGTTTCATGTTTTGGTTTCATTTGTGGTTTCGGTAGGCTAACTCACAGAGACGCAGATAAAAGACATGTGTCATTCAAAGGTTTTAGATGCAACTGTCTTCGACCAAAGTTGCTCCTGTGAGTTTTGTAGAGTCTGCCACAACAATCCAAAACAATAAAAACGTATTCAAACCCCCCAAAACACTTAAATAACCTAAAAACTTATACAGAATGTTATTTTGCAACCATAAAATAATGTTCCCAAAATGTTGCAGGGTAGATGTTCCACAGTAAAAACATTATTTTAAAATGCTGATAACTGGTTAAAATGTTATTTTGTTTTTAATCATTCTTCATGAAACAAAAACATGCTAGCATGCTAAAGCTAGTGGCATCACATCAGGTGCATTTGAATTGCCATTCTGGAAACGTTAGAATAACGTTAGGAGAACATTAGAATGACATTAGAAATAAAGTTGGGGAATGTTAAAATAACATTAAGAGAATGTTAGAATAACGTTAGAGGAACATTCTGGGAATGTTAGAATAACATTAGGGGAACATTAAAAAAATGTTAGAGGAACATTAGATTAATGTTTGGGGAACATTAAAATAACATTAGGAGAACGTTAGAATAACTTTAGAGAATGTTAAAATAACATTAGAAATAATGTTAGGAGAACGTTAGGAGAACATCATAACGTTAAAATAACGTTAGGAGAATGTTGGGAGAACGTTAGAATAACGTTAGCGAAACATTAAAATAACATTAGAAATAACGTTGAGGAACACTAAAATGACGTTAGGAGAACATTAGGAGAACATTAGAATAACGTTAGAAATAACATTAAGGGAATGTTATCAATGAGAGTGACAACCAGATTTTATAACCAAACTGACTCCCTTAAATTTTCGTTAGGAGAATGTTAGATTAACGTTAGAGAAGCACTAAAATAGCGCTAGAGTAACGTTAGGGAAATCTCAGAATAATGTTAGCAGAACATTAAAATAACATTAGAAATAATGAAGTTTGAAATGTCATTCCCTTCAAACCATTTGGTAAAAATAACATTAAAATAATGTTAGGAGGACATTAGAGGAATGTTAAAATAATGCTAGGAGAACGTTAGGGGAATGTTAAAATAATGTAAGGTGAATGTTAGAATAATGTTAGAGGAACGTTAGAGGAACGTTAAAATAACATTGGAAATAACGTTAAGGGAACATTAAAATAATGTTAGGAGAATGTTAGATTAACGTTAGAGTAGCGTTAAAATAGCACTACAATAACGTTAGGGGAACGTCAGAATAATGTTCTACAAACCAAAAACTAATGTTTTATATATATCACATTGTGTGTATAGTCATTGTAGACATTGTGTGTCTATATATATATATATATATATATATATATATATATATATATATACATATATATATATATATATATATATATAGAACATAGTGTATATATATATATATATACATATATTTCATCTCAAATATTTATTGAACAAATATTAATTTAATAAAAGTTCAAACTTTGCTAAAGTGATTGTTTTGAACAAGTTAATTTAGGCATTATTATAAACAATTATTTTTATCGATACTTTGTGCCTTTTGCCCCATTCTGGTGGGCCTTTTTCCCTGTGTGTAGGGAAAAGGCTCACCTTGCCACCTCATACATTTATAAGATTTTTAAACCAACAAACCACTTTTATGATTTATTTTCACACAAAATATGTTGCTCCATCAATGTTAAATAAAAACCTGTATATATTTTCTGCAGTCATACAATATGGGAGTATTGAAAAGCAAATTTTTGTACCCTATGAATATGGGTAGAATATGGGTATGGGTAAATTAAATTGGGACGTACTATATTTGCCATGTTGTTACTGTCACATGACCTACCAGTGTCAGTTGCGCTGCTGCACTGCCATTCATGGGATAGTAAAATGTCCATCGAATGCGTACTTCAGAATTTCGCCGGTAGTAGTTAGTCATCCGGGTCCTTTTGACCTACTATTTTTCGAATACTATAGATTTGGACATACCACTCTGCTGGTGTACTGTTTTTCACATACTATGTAGTAGGGAAGTATTTTGTTTAGGACGCTGCGTAGAAGTACTTTGTCAAAAGTAACCTTATTTTTAATGTAAGAATGGATAAATAAGTTATTTTAGCTGTATAAAAACAATCCATTATGCTGCTTGTTATTGTGAACAGGTAGGCTCTTTGTTATATTATTTTAATTTAAAATCATAAACAGCACAAATAATGAATCATGTTAAAAACTATAGTGGATAAGTGCACAAAGTTTAGTACATAATTTGGGACGCAACTCTAATAGCCTACTGACTCCACCGACCGTGCCAGATACCTGGAGGGATATGATTTATCTAGAAAACATCATTATTATTCGTGCAATTTTGTCAAATTAGATTCATTAAGAGGCGAGCGCATGCATGTGTTTAATGATGTAGCTGACCATAGCACAGTGCAGTCTCAGCTTGTCTTCTGACCATCAAATCCAGAATCCACTCCATTATTACTGGCGTGCGGCGCTCCAGTCTCAGCTCCTCATTAGACTGATTGATGTGAGGATGCAGGCGAAGGTTATTCCGCGCACAATAAAATGACCATGACCATTTTATTTCTGCATTTTGGCATTTATGCAGACCTTTGAATGTGGAGGCCTGCGGAGTGACAGCTGAAATAGAAAAACAAACAGAGTCAGTCTGAATCCTCAGGCTAAAATGACTCAATGCACCCGCTGCTTTTATACTGTCTCACAGAGCCATTAAAACCTGCAGGGCTACTGAAGCAGGACTCAAAGGGAGAGGAAAGATGGAAAGAGACACAGACAGAAAGAAAAGAAAAGCAGGCCGGCAGGAAGAATAGGGGAAGAAAGGGAGAGGAGGAGAGAGAAAGAAAGAAAGAAAGAGAAAACCTGCCGCATCAGACAAGAACCGACATGTACAAGCCCCTCAGTGACTTGAGTGCTTGACTGGAATAACCCTTACCTTCAGCACACAGGCATGATAGGACTCTTACTCTCTCTCTCTCTACGCACACACACAGCGTGCCTCGGGCCGGACTGGGTCAGACTCTCGGATAGAGTCTCTCCTGTAAATTCTGGCTCAGTTTTTTGTAGGTAGACGGGGACTTCTCTGCACGTTTCAAAAGGTCAAGTTGAAAACAAAACAAAGGCAGTAGTATTCACAGATGCTGCACTGTAGTTATGTAATAATGCAGTCAAATGAAGTCATAGAACAACAATTCTTGAACAAAATTATGACATCAGAATAGTGTTTTTGTAGGCCTACACATGATGGAATTTTAGGATTAATCTAACATGATGTGAGCTCCCCATTATTAAAGGGTTAGTTCACCCAAAAAGTAAAATAATGTCATTAATTATTCACCCTCATGTCGTTCTACACCCCTAAGATCTTCGTTTATCTTCGGAACACAAATTAGGGCTGGACGATTATGGCCTAAAATCAAAACCTCGATTAATTGAACATTTTACCTCGATTAACATTAATAACGATTTTTTTTTTTTTTTTTGCCCTCATAGTTCACTGACAAGGTTTGTACTGTAAATAGCCTATGATTGACTATTAAGGTGGGGTTTTTTTTTCCCTGTTGAAAGAGTGATCTGACATCATAGCTCACTATCAGCAGTTAGGTTATTTTATCTATGGTTTGTAACATTTCTTACAGGTTTCTGCTCGTTGTTAGTCATACCGTCTCTCTATTAACCCTTTCGCACGTAAGTTTCAAATATTCTGGCTGACCCCCCAGCGTGAGTTTTTTAAGGCGACCGTTATTTGGAACGTGTCACTTTATGGTTTCCATGGTGACGCGTCATTGCTTGTTACGTGGCACACCGCAGCACTGTATGAATGATGATCTGCTTTCATTTAATTTTTCCTTTTTTATTCAAAATATTCACAAATTTGTTAGTTATAGCATGAAATATCTAATATTCCGATTGCCAAATATGTGCAAGTGGATGTGTTTTGCTGTTTAAACACCTTTATAACGATCGCGTTAGTTGAGCCATATGAGCGATGGGCGCCGCCATGTTAGTTTGCACCGCGCAGAGAATCGGATCTGTTGGATTTACAACCCGTGAATTTATCCACTTCTCCCGAAATACATGAAATAGTGTGCCGGTGAACTGGGGAAGAATAGAGTAAGCTTTTAAGTTACTTTCACAATGTATATCTGATATGAATTAAACGTGTTGTCAAGTTATAATGGAAAGGGTTGTTATTTCCGCTTCTATGGACATCATTGTGTATTTTACAAACTCTAAATATATTGTTTTGTTAGTACTCATGTGTATTTAAATGTCTGAAACCTGAAATGAACATTATTTGGTTGAAAACACTGCATATATGTGATGAAAAGCGCTGCGTGTGTCTAGCGCCAGTTAAAGCGCGCACGCACATTTGAATTTGGCAGTTGATCACGTAATGCACTGAACGTTCTAATCACACCGGTGTGATCGTACGCGTCAAAGGGTTAATTGTGAAGCTGTGGGTTGTAAATAGTTCCTTCAAAAGTAGAAAAAATAGATGCTATAACTTTCTTTTTTTTAAGTTTCTAAGCTATTTTAGTGATAAATCACAGGACAGAGCTGACAACAAGTTTCTGCGTTCCTCTGTGTGCGCGCGATCTTCATGTTTTTCGCAGCTGTTTGTGTGAGTGTTCGTGCCACATGCAGCTGCGCGAGCGCGGCATAGATATATGTATATATCTATGCGAGCGCGGTAGCTCGATATAATAATACACATCCGATCGTCCGAATGTCCAAACCATAAACAAATACAACTGACAAAGTTTAGTGAAGACGCAAGGCTCACCACTCGCGCGCCACCACTATGTGTTGAACCGGCGTTCACCTCCGTGTTTTGCTTTTATGCCACTGACTGGACGGGGCGGAGTCACGCGGCTACACACGCAGTTATGTTTTTAAGGGGGAACTATTAACAGGATTAAAAAACCGAAATAACCGACATGGGGAAATTACGTCGGTTAGAGGTTCTGAATTTCGGTTTCGATTACTTTTCGATTAATCGTCCAGCCCTAACACAAATTAAGATATTTTTGATAAAATTCGCTGGCTCAGTGAGGCCTCTATTTCCAGCAATGTCACTGAACCTCTCAAGATCCAGAAAGCTACTAAAGACATATTTAAAACAGTTCATGTGAGTACAGTGGTTCATCCTTAATGTTATGAAGTGATGAGAATACTTTTTGTGTGTTAAAAAAAAAAAAAAAAAAAAAAAAAAATCAACTATGTCTAGTGATGGGCGAAACCGCGGGCAAAAAGACACCTCTGACCGCGGGCAAAAAGACACCTCTGACCGCGCGCGATCCCAATATACACATATACACAGAATTTCAGTATTTCAAATTATCTGTCTTGTAGAGAATTCAAGTAAACATTATCTGTTATGTCATGTAGGATTCATGTAGGATTTTAGGTTGCTAGGTGATTTTGTTTTGGAACCTTCAGAAAACTACAACTCAATTTTTCTCAAAATTAAATTTGCTGATCGACTTCAAACAGGTAGTTCAGTCATTTTTTTGTCGTTTTCAACAAATCGAACATCACTTCAAAGGGGTTTTAATAGAGACTGTGAAAATGACATTAATTCATTTTTGACAATAACATTAATTTTTGAAAATAACATTAATTTTTGACAATTTGCTCATTCTGATTCCTTTTGCCAGCACGGGTCACATATGTAAAGCGCTTTGAGTACCCAGAAAAGCGCTATATAAATGTCGCAAATTATTAGACTAGTATAGTATAGACATAGTTATTGGCATTTTTATCTTCCTTAATGTTAAAATGCCTTTAACATAAATAAAATAAAATAAATGTTTCATTACTCAAAAATAAGCTAAATTAAATGGATAATGGCCACAAAATAATTAAATAAGTTTTAGTTTTTTGTTTTTTTGTTTTTTTCAATTAAACATTTCTAAATGATACCAGTTAGCACATTAGCCTACCTTTAGAATCCCTAAAATATTAAAACTAAAACTAAAAAAAAAATTGTGATGACTACATTTAGTCATCACATACCCCTAAAAGCAACTTATGCTCCGATTCCTTCTGCAGTATTTAGGATTGGTCATTAGGATTTCACAATGTCCTCTACAATCAATTTAAATTGTGTTGTCACAAAGTCCTTCCGAAATCAAATCAAGTGGGGAAAAATCCTTTATCTGTGTAATTATTTCCCAATCATTTTCTCTCACTATCTCAGTGCTTTCTATCATGAGGAGGATGTGAGGCATACATTTGATGATTAGCTGGATGGCTCTCGTGCTGTTTGCCTTGTGTAGGTCACGGCTCACCTGTGGAGAGTAGCATGTAATCTGGACCGAAGCGCTACAGTGATTCTGGCTGAGAAATAGATGTGCCTGTCACATCGAATTAAATTTTTGAAGAGCTGGTCTGGACCTTGATGAAAAGAGAAGCTTCTCTACACCAGAAAACAGAAAGAGGTGAAGGGAGGTGGAGTACTGAAAAATACAAGGTATGAAGGACAAACACACAGCAGTATCAACAAGCTAAACAACATTCTCACAGATGTGAACCAGTCTGCCTTGTAAATGCTATTAGTAGTCTTTTATCTGACTCGACAGCACACTAAATGCAGGATGGTCCCTCTGGAGTAATTGGGCGGATGAATGTCTTTGCTCAAGGGCACAGAGGCGATAGCGGATCTGTGTAACTCTCCAGTTCATAGGTCAGTGTCATCTTGATTCAAAACCATGAGCTTGTGGTTGTCAAGTTTTAAAGGTGCCCTAGAATCAGAATTTGAATTTTCCTCGGCATAGTTGAATAACAAGAGTTCAGTACATGGAAAAGACATACATTGAGTTTCAAACTCCATTGTTTCCTCCTTCTTATGTAAATCTCATTTGTTTAAAAGACTTCCGTAAAACACTCGGATCTCAACATAACACCGACTGTTACGTAACAGTCGGGATCATTAATATGTATGACCCCAATATTTGCATAATGCCAGCCCATTCGACGCATTAGACAAGGAAAGGCAGTATTAACGTCTGGATCTGTGCACAGACAAGGTAAGCAAGCAAGAACAACAGCGAAAAATGGCAGATGGAGCAATAATAACTGACATGATCCATGATAGCATGATATTTTTAGTGATATTTGTAAATTGTCTTTCTAAATGTTTCATTAGCATGTTGCTAATGTACTGTTAAATGTGGTTAGTTACCATAGTTTATTACTGTATTCACGGAGACAAGAGCCGTCATTATTTTCATTATTAAACACTTGCAGTCTGTATAATTCATAAACACAACTTCATTCTTTATAAATCTCTCCAACAGTGTGTAATGTTAGCTTTAGCCACAGAGCATAGCCTCAAACTCACACAGAATCAAACGTAACCATCTAAATAAATACTTTACTCACATAATTCGAAGCATGCATACAGCATGCATGACGAACATCTTGTAAAGATCCATTTGAGGGTTATATTAGCTGTGTGAACTGTGTTTATGCAATGTATATATAGTCGAGAGCTCGTGGGGCAGAGGAAGCGCATCTCTTAAAGGGGCCGTGCTGAAAAAATCAGTGCACATTTAATGAAGCAGTTAGGCAGTTAAAAAAAAAATTAATTTAAAAAAATCTATGGGGTATTTTGAGCTGAAACTTCACAGACACATTCAGGGGACACCTTAGACTTATATTACATCTTGTAAAAAAACAATCTAGGTCACCTTTAAAACTAACCATACTCTTAAAAAAGGTTCCAAAAAGTTTTTTTGTAATAGAATCTGAATGTTTGTGTTGGCTAGTCTACTGGTCACCTAGTAAACACAGGAATTAGCCTATGTTTTCACTCTTATACAGTAGGGGGCATTGTTACGCATCTTCTGAAAGAGTACAGAATCTCCAGATCAAAACACAGGAGAAGAAGAAGCTGAAACAAGTGAAAAAAGATTGCTCACGCAAATGTAAATTGTAAAGTTTTTTGTTTGTTTTAGTGTTGATAAAAAAGGATGCATGAAGCTAGAGTAAAATATTTTTACATTTAGTTTAAGTACAGTTAAAGGTATTTTCAAGTATAAAAATGAATACCTAAATAGGAACATAGTGGTATACTTAAAGTGCAAAAATAATATATAAATATTAAACTATAAGTATGATGTTATGTTCACTTAACAGAACTTACACGTATACTTGCAGTATAAAACTACTAAACTAATAGTTTACTGAGTGTATACTTCAAAGTGTACTTTCATAAACTAAAATAATGTACTACAAGTATTAAAATAGTAAACTACTAGTATACTTAGTATGTACTACAGATACAGTACAAATGAGAAATGTAGCTGTGAACTAGTTGTACACTTAAAATTGACTAGCCTACTGTTACACTTTTTATATACTGGACCAATTTAGTCCCAAGCATTTTAAAATAGTACACTTACAAGTTTACTAGTATATTGATATTAGTATATTTACTACATAATGTATGCTTAAAAATATACTTAAACATTACTTAGTTATATTTCATAAAATGAACTTAAAATATACTTTTTCATTAGAGAACCAACAAACACAAGCCATGAAACAAGTAGATAGGACTTAGTCTTTGGATGCCGAAACAGCTGCCAGGCGTTGCAAATGGCCACCAAGTGAACATACTTTCCTTGAAAGGGACTTTATCTTTAGGCTAGTGAGTTTTCTGCTTTTGTCAATCCGAAACTAACCAGGAACTGTTACTGTGATGCAGCCTATACTACTTGTGTTCATTCGCTTGTACGTTAACAGAAAATATATATTTTTTAAAAACAAGTGTGATATTTCTGTGGCACAAATACAAGTAGTGTTACTAGAGTGCATGACAGCATCAATTTGGAGAAGGCCTATTTATTCTTAATACAACTAAGAAAAAGCCATAGCTTCTCTTTAAATGGACTAGCCTGATCAGTAGCATGAGAAAAAAAATAAAAGTAATTTTAGGAGCTATCAGTTGCTATTTGTTATTTTTGTTGATGATTTTGAATGTTATGTACTGCTGTTATGGAGATTTTGGTCTTTCCCATTCAAGTAGATAGGCTTACATAGAAATAAAGCTGCCCGACATCTTACGCATGCCTGCCACATTTTTAAGATGCCATTTCACTGCATCTAGTAGCTTTTTTTTCTTTAAACACGAGCATGTCCTGTATGAATGGTCCCTTTGAACATCTAAGACCTTGTCTGCCCTCTGGGAACACTTTCTCTCCCGCGCTCTCTGTGCAGAAGCTTCTTTGACAAGAGAGATTAATCTAAGATAGAGGAGCATGGAGTTTAATGTTTACACCCACCAAACAGATTAATTAGAGGAATAGAGGAAGCACACAGTCAGGGACAAAATGCTCATTTATCATGAAGGGAAATGATGGAGAGCGAGCAAGATGGAGTAAGAGAGAGGCGCAGATGTTAATGCACAGTCCGTCTCTACAGAAAGGAAGTCGACGTAGTGTTAATTGTAGCGAATCATATTACATGCTTCTCAACCTTTGAAAACGAACACCATTCGGACACATCCAGTTATGACAGTTTGCAATTCACTTCTTCCTGTGTGAGAAAATTTGGCTTTGGACTTTGAAACCTCCCACGACAGCCGTTCTTCTGTCAATCACTCAGTCGTACTCTTCACAGACTGCTTCAAGAAGTCAATGATCGTGCACAAGTCTATTGAATCCAGTCAGAGAGTATCAGAAAATGCTATATGAGCTGCAAGTTTTTTGTCAATATTTTGATTGATATTCACAAATTACCAATTCTTTGTGCATGTAGACTTATAGGTAGGTCATATAAAGTCTTCTGATGAATCAAATGAGTAAATTCTGTTTAAATTCCCTGTTATTTTACCCCAGCAAAATGAAGTGGAATCATTTTGTGGCCATTATGTGCACTGCAGTCCAACATTAACTATTGCAGTAAGGATACCACAATTATAATTTTCGGGAACCGAGTTAAACATAAATTGTAACCATTGATCTCTAAGTACAGCATCCCCGGGAAGGCCAAACAAAGGTGATTGGACTGCGGGATGAAAATAACAGCGTTTCGACGACATGAAGACAAACACACTCTACAAACGCAACTCTTGCTCTTCTCCGTGGGAGCGCAACAAGACCACGCCCCCCTTTTTTGTGTATTCCTGTGGGCGGAGGTTAGTCAAAAAACTGTTTTAGTGACATCATTAAAGAAGGAAGTAGAGGGATGTAGTCCAAACTGGCTGTTCAATGTAGGCGACTTCTGTTAAATAAAATATCTCGCTTGGCATTGAACTTTGAGCTTTAAAATTTTACAGATTTTATTTATACTCTAACAACAACATTACACACTATCTAAAGTTTGAAACATGGGATCACGAAGAACGGGACCTTTAAAGGTGCCCTAGAACTTTTTAAAAAAAGATGTAATATAAGTTATATATAAGGTGTCCCATGAATATGTCTGTGAAGTTTCAGCTCAAAATACCCCATATATTTTTTTTTAATACATTTTTTTAACTGCCTATTTTGGGGCATCACTATACTTTAATTCTCGTGCTCCACGCCCACGGAGCTTGCTCTTGCCTTGAACAGTGCATAAACAAAGTTTACACAGCTAATATAACCCTCAAATGGATCTTTACAAAGTGTTTGTCATGCATGCGGCATGAATGCGATGGATTATGTGAGTATTGTATACTGTTATATTGTTTACATTTGATTCTGAATGAATTTGAGGCTATGCTCCGTGGCTAACGGCTAATGCTACACTGTTGGAGAGATTTATAAAGAATGAAGTTATGTTTATGAATTATACAGACTGCATGAATACAGTCAGAAACGATGGTAACTTTAACCACATTTAATAGTAGGCTACATTAGCAACATGCTAATGAAACATTTAGAAAGACAATTCACAAATATCACTAAAAATATCATGTTACATTGGATCATGTCAGTTATTATTGCTCCATCTGCCATTTTTCACTATTTGTTCTTGCTTGCTTACCTAGTCTGATGATTCAGCTGTGTAGATCCAGACGTTCTGCCCTTGTCTAATGCCTTTCATAATGTTGGGAACATGGGCTGGCATATGCAAATATTGGAGGCGTTCATATTAATGATCCCGACTGTTACGTAACAGTCGGTGTTATGTTGAGATTCGCCTGTTCTTCGGAGGTCTTTTAAACAAATGAGATTTATATAAGGAGGAGGAAACAATGGAGTTTGAGACTCACTGTATGTCATTTCCATGTACTGAACTCTTGTTATTCAACTATGCCAAGATAAATTCAATTTTTCATTCGAGGGCACCTTTAAAGGCTCAATCTGTATTTTTTTCGTCGCTAGGGGTCGCTAAGCTCAGATTGATGACGCAGTGAAGAGCGTGAAATCATGGAACTTGTCTTCATTATGGATGAGTGAATGCATTCCTTTTTAACATGACTGTGACTGTGGTATTAAGCAGGGCGTGGCCGCGAATCTCGGGCGCGATTGCTAATGAGAGACAGATATAAGTGCCACACGCGAAAGAGGACATTTCATTCTACCGAAATATTTGCAAGTGCTGAAATACTTCTCATACAGGTCAGTTTATTTGATGAATTACAATAGTGAGGTAGCGCAGCGCTGTTTCACTTGGTCTAACGTTACACTATCATACTAAACTGCATTTGAGTGTGTTGCAAGTTGTAATGTTATTCTATGTATTAGTTTGTTGATCATCACCTTGGAATTCTGAGATTTTTGTCAAAACTGAGTTTGTCTTATACATATTCTTGTTCTGTGATAACTTATTTACATTATGTGATGTTTTTTTTTTTTTTTGAAAACAAAAAGGGTCTATTTCCACAAAGTAGTATAAAGTGCAAAAACTTTGAAGCTCAATATCTCAAAACTGCTGAGAATTCAGATAGATCCCTATAATTCCAAGGTGGTGAAATAGTATGTTCTTCCTCTCAATAAACAGGACTTGGAATGGTAGAAAGTTCTTAAACACCAGCTGGTCATTGAGACCTGAAGCACAAGACACCATTCATCAACCTCCACGAGATGCCAAAAACACATAGAACAGAGCATCTCTCTCCTTCACACACAGAAATACACACACCACACACAGCTGTGTCCTGATGAATGCTCCTGATTTATTCTGCAGGAACTGGGAACATTTGTTACTTGTGACACCCCCCTCTCTTCCTCTCTCTTTCTTGCTTTGATAAAGCTGCCAGCTGCTCCAGTTACAAACTCTCTTTTGATCTCTCGACTTCTGCTGGCCAAAACTGGCTTCCGTCTTTATAAAATAAAAAAATAAATAAAAAATCCCACCCAGAGCAAGAGACAATGGGGTGCCAGAGCACAGCCTAGCCATGGGGCAATGGATTGAGAGACGTACTGTTTGAGTAAGATATAAGTTTAAAATCCATTCTAAACTTAATCTATAGATCCCCCTTTTTAAGCATTCATGAAACGTTACAGTAGGTCAGATTCTCTAGGGAGATATTGTGCCTTCTGAAGAGAAGCGATGCGTTTGTGCAAAAAAATATCCATATTTAACAAGTTATGAAGTAAAATACCTAGCTTCCACACAAGCCGCCTTCCATATTCACTGTACGAAGAAATTGTTAAACTCTAGCAGTTCAAAGTGCTACGCCTTCCCTATTTAACTTATGGAAAGTGTAACTGAAATGCCAGTTTACACTTTCCTCATAACTTGAATATGTAAGGTGGTCTGATGAAAGCTAGATATTTTACTTAATAACTTGTTAAATATCGATTTTCTTCTTTTTTTTTACTTTACACAAAATGCATTGCTTCATTTCAGAAGGCAACCTTGTTGAAAGCTTGGATGCGTCAGGATATTTATTAATACTTCTCCGATTGTGTTCATCAGAAACAAGAAAGTCATATACACCTAGGATAGCTTGAGGGTAAGTCAAGCTTGGGCTAATTTTTATTTCAAAGTGAACTGATCCTTTAACTGTGCTCATCCATTTTAGACACATCATTGGCACCCCTATACATTCTTATGAGTAAAATATCTCATAAGTAAATTCCACTTCATATTTACTTTTTATTTTTAGCACACCAGGGTGAATAGGAACATGTCTGTCCAGCCATGATGACTATCAAATGACATCAGATTAAAAAAATAAAAAAATCAAAACTTACGCTACTGCTAGAAATCTTATTTGAATCTTCCATCAGGACAATGATCCAAAACAAACATCAAAATCAACACAAAAAATGGGTCACTGAGCACAAAATTAAGGTTCTGTCATGGCCACTCCAGTCCCCTGACCCGAATCCAATAGAAAACTGAAGAGGAGAGTGTATCAACACAGACTTGGGAGTTTGAAAGATCTGGAGAGATTCTGTATGAAGGAATGGTCTCTGATCTCTTGTCAGGTGTTCTCCAAACTCATCAGGCATTATAGAAGACGACTCAAAGCTATCTTGGCAAAAGGAGGTTGCAATAAATACTACTGAAAAAAGGGACACAGTAATTGTGGCTAATGTGTATAAGAGAAAACATTTATTTCATAATTATATTTCATAATGATATTTCCCTCCCATTTTTAATTGTTTTATTTCAATGAAAGGTTAGATTTTTTAAATAAAAGGTCAAAAGGATTAATGCAGATTTATTTTCACAAGTTTCATTGTTCATATTTACCAAAATTCTGACCAGGACTGTAGTTTATATTTAGATTGGATTTCAGAGTCTGTATCAAGTTCACAGTAAGAACAAATAACATCCATCAGTTTTTGCCCTACAGGTCAGACTTCACCGAATCTGCTTCATTGTAGACTGTACAGTAAATGAACCTGTGACATTTAGACTTGCTGCCATTTCTTTAATTGAATATAACTTACCTGAGCACCAGGCCACAAATTCAAAACTGCAGTGAGCTCGCTCTGATGTCCTCGGTGAAGAACGGTTTAAATAAAACAATCTTATCTTACAAGCAATCAGACTGTACCATACGGAAAACACTGCCCTTTATTTCACACATCACATGAATAACAGGTTGTTTTTTCACAACTTCTGTTTCATCTCATACTGTTTTATACAGAATATAAAAGCTATAATAAAGAGTGATTTCAATTTTTGCACGCTTTGATATATACTCAGTGTTCTTATGTATTTACGAAAAATAAAACGTATTGTTAATTCAATATTTTAATTAAATATATATATTATAAATACACACACATTAGCAAAATGGACATAAAAGCAAAAAAAAATATTGCTGAATAGCAAAAAGAATCAAAGGCTGCATATTAAATATTTGGGATTTTTTGATAACTTTTGAAAAACTCAATCTTTGCGCAAAATGCAAAGGTTTTGGGACATTTCAGCACCAATGACTTTAAAAACAAAAGAAAACACTCTTGCACTGAAGCTTTTATTATTCACAAGGTTTTACTGCTAACAGGCCATTGAGAAATGTGCTACATTAATTCAAATGATACCATTCAGTTCCTTGAAGTGGCTTGAAGTACAGGTGCATCAAAATCAGATGAATTATTAAAACAATTAATTAACCAATTAGAAGCTGGTGATTGTGACCTGTGAGGAAACATTCCCTGAGGGTTTTTTTTTTTGCTTGAGAAACCTTCCCTTTATTAGTATAATATTAAGGCTTTGTTGATTGCTCTTCAAAATGAAGATGAATACAAAGTCAGTAAACATATAAAGCACGTTTTTCATTCTGAAGCTTCACTCAGTGGGATGAAAATGGTCTAAAAAACACTTTTTATTTGTGCAGTTGCAATGCATTTCAAATGAGTAAAAAAAATTTAGGATGAGGACAAAAAAAAAAAAAAAAAATCACATTAATACATATTGTGCTTAGGTTGTGTTTACAAAACATTTCCCCATAGAAAAACTATAAATAAAAAGAAAATTAAATTTCACTTATCCTAAATATCTCATACAGTGAGGACACTGCCTTTAGTCTCCATGGCAACAAGACCCAAGCAGTTCCTACAAGGGTTAGTATATTTGCCCACTTAGATGCTGTGAAAGCAAACAGTCAGCAGCCCCTCCAGACACAATCTCGCCGCCGCCTCTGCAGGTCAAACGACCTTCAAAAACTCCATATGACCCGTTACATATGAAGTCTGATGGCTGAATGGAGGAGCAGAGTCGAGATCAGATGCACTAAAGAATACTGGACAAGATGGACATTAATTTGCTCTGACATAGGAGCGTGATAACTTAAGTCACGCTAAAACAATACATTCGATTCGGCAGTACATGCACTGATTCCTGAGGCTCGCCAGGTTATTACTGGACATTATTTAATGTTCAGAGCCTATTCAAGGGAGAGAGAGAGAGAGAGAGAGAGAGGAAAAAAAAGGGTCAAATACTTCCAGTTATTGTTGGGTTTTGTAGCAGAAAGTTATGAGGTTTAACTCTACATAGATCTAAATCCCAATTACATCCAGTTCTACAGAAAGCAGCGTTTTTCCCCCAAACAAAACAAAAAGGAAACACCAGTAGCACCGATAAACTGCGTGAACAGTGAGGCAGACAAGGCATGGCAGCACGCGCTTGGGAAGATTTCTACAGCGACAAAGATGAGAGTGCAGGAGCGGAGTGAAGGACGGACTGCCTCGTGCACATTTACCTGTTAGACTGCGTGGAAGTGAGTGAGTGTGTGTGTGTGGTGTAAATGTGTATGGACCTCTGAAAAATGCATTTGAGTGAATGCGTGTGTGTGTGTGTGTGTGTGCGTATCTGTGAGAAATTGTGAGGGTGTTCACACACCAGATTTAATCGTGTTAGTCCGTGAACCAGACCAAGGTAGTAGATTCATTAAACTTGTTAAAAAAAGAACACAACACAAAACAATATCAGCAAGTTAGTAAAATTCTTACTAAGAATGTTTTATTAAAATAAATGCCAAGGAGGTTAATAAGAAAAAAATAACAGCATACACCATAAAAACTAAATGCA
The DNA here is from genome assembly GCF_024489055.1 of Chanodichthys erythropterus. Classification (NCBI taxonomy): domain Eukaryota; kingdom Metazoa; phylum Chordata; class Actinopteri; order Cypriniformes; family Xenocyprididae; genus Chanodichthys; species Chanodichthys erythropterus. The sequence goes on from NC_090238.1 coordinate 26,449,518, forward strand.
AGCATGTAAAAATACCTATGACAAGAGGAACTAATAAGTTGCTAATGAGTTAAACAAGCTAAAGAATCAGCAAGAAAACAAAAACTGTAGGAAAAGGCAACGCTCCCAATGAGAGAGACAGATCTGAGTAAAGAGTGGGCCGGGAGGGAGGGCAGAGGAGGAGAGAGGACATGGAAAACCAAAAAAACTAAACAAAAAAAGGTGTAGTGGGTTTCATCACAAAAGGAGATCAGAAAAAATGACTTGTACATAGAAAATGAAGTTAGAAAAATACATTAGAAACCTGTAACAATGGCTGTAATTTACATTATTACACATGTAGTAGGCAGGCAGGAAGAGATTTCTCCATACACCTGATAGACAAACCCAACTCCAAAACATTAACAGCACGTAGTAACATGGCAGAGGGGATTCGTTTAATACTGTCCATTTCTCTGTAGTCATCTCTTCTCCTCTCTAATATTGCATTTCATTATTTCAATGATTAAAAAACATGTATTTAACACTGAGAAAAGAGGAAAAAAAAGACATTGACCTTTTTCGTGTAACAAAAGTGAAGAACAAGGCTAAACCAGAGCCTGCCAGGGTTACAAGACACAAAGTTGAACGTGATCTTATTAAATCTGACCAACACCTCCAGTTGTTTCAACGATTGAAAACTGCTCGGGGGAGATTTGATCTTTAGATCGTGATTTGATACTGCGGCTCTTGTGTGCCTGTTCGGGTTTGGCACTGACGGACATTCTTGTGACCTTCCTCTCAGTAATACTTTTAATAAATTGCTATAGTTTCTCTCCCCTTGCATTATTTGTTCTTCTCAGATCAGTGCACTGTAAAGCTACATATATCGGTTGTGAAACACAACACCAAGAAGGCCTTTCCCAAAGAGAGCTAAATATTTATTTTCCTTCTGCCCTTCTCTCTCCTGGTCTTCGAAAACAAAATGCAAAATGCAAAAAAAATAAAAAATAATAATAATATCACTTCCTTGGCATAAAAATAAGTAAGTTTTGGCAAACATGATTGTGAAAATGATCATAAGTTTCCAGTTTGCAAGTCTTGAAACAAGAGGAGGTTTCAGGTGAAGTCCAATTAAATGATTTCTTTCAGAAAACTCCATTCTAAAACACCTGGCAGACTTCCACATAATGATTGGCAGTTGTTCTTAAAAATCACAGTAACCAAATACATAGACAGCATTGCTGATTTTGTCCTCATAATATAAGAATAATAATGCAATAAAATAAAGAGAAAATAAAACACTTTGTTCAAATAGGGATTAAAAGGAAAAACAACAAAAAAAACCCCAACAAGACTTCAACTTAATTTTGGGAAGACGAATCATGGCACATATTTAGCTGGTCAAATGACTGCTATTCCTTTGCATAGAATAGATTCAGTGGCACAACACTGCAACAGCCTTGTGGTTTAACTCTTGGGGTGTTTCCTCTTCACAAACCCTCCCTCGCTCTGCGCTCTCACTAGTTGGTGCTGGATATTATTGAACAGAATGCAACACTCGGAAAAAGAAACGACCATCTGTAAGGCACTTATCTCTCTAACTGTACTCTTCTCCTCTCTCGTCATGCAATTCCTCCAACATTCCAAGGTTTGACTATTTTGGTCTGCTTTTTTCCCCCCTGGCCAATAGTATCCAAAGTCACGCAACATTTCTTTACCACCTTTTGCTGTACTACTCTACAAATGTTTTTATATATATTTTTTTGTATTACGTTTCATATTTTGTAACTGCAAGTTAAGTATAAAAAGCTAAAATTGCCAAAAATATATATTTCTTCTCCAGCACCCTGTAAAAGTATCTAATTTTGATCTTTCTGTATTATAATATGCAATGACATATCTACATTTGTATACATTTTATATATATATCATGTATGTATAAAGCAATTCGAACAGGCAGACATGGCTTTCACATCCTATGTTTTCTTGAGAGGGTGTATAGAAATGAGAGAGTGGGCTCAGTAGCTGGGGGTGTGCAGGACACATTGTGGATGGGCTATCTGATTCGGGTGTTTGAAACAAATCGAAATGACTCACTCGTGGATTTAAGTTCATAAAGGCATTTACAAGAACACCTGCATTTTGTTTCAGCTCAGCTGACTAATTTTTGAAAGGTGGGCAGGGGGAAAGATATTTAAGATTTGATTTTTTTTTCTTCTTTTTTTTTTTAAGATAAATCAGCAGAAACAAAAGAAAGAAAAGTGTATACATACAGCAGTGAGGTTATGCCCTCCCCCGTTCTGTCTACCTCATTCATCTTCCTTAGTGTTCTTTATTTTTTATACATCCAAGGAAATTAGCGTCTTGTGGGATAATAACACCATTTCATCCATTTTTGATTCACTATTATAACAAACAGATAGGCATGACATCAAACCTTTTTTCAAACTCTAGACTAAAATGACAGAACCCTTGGCGGTTAGATACATACTCATATATATATGAAATTCAATAAATGGAAACCCTTTGGCTAAATGCACACACATAATACTTCGTTTTTGTTTTTTTTTTTGTCTTTTTTTTTTTTTTCATCTTATCTCACAGCTCATTCAAAGAAAAAATTGTAGAAAGTTCAGGCACTGTATGTGGGGAGGGGTTGAGAGTTTTTGGGATGGCATAGTTCGGTAAACTGATTCCGGTTCATATCCCAGCTGTCCAACCCTGAATATCCTAGATTTAAAGACTCCAAAAACACTTCACCCCAAACTCTCCTGCTATTGCCCTGCCTGACTCTGCCTACTGCCCCCTAATGAGCTGGCACAGATACTGCAATGAGCAGCACGTATAAATCTCCAAGTATTGCCAAACGCTAATAAGATACATGGAAACATAAGCAATTAAATAGGGAGAAGTAACAGAACAAAGAAATCAAAACAAGCTTTTTGCAGTCTGTCATTGTAGCCATGCTCTAAGTCAGCTGGACAGGCACACCCAGAATGTGTCAGCACAGTAAAAACTCATCAACTGAAAAACACAGGATTACATCAGAGAAGGACAGGAAATACACAAGTTGGTGTGAGTGCAGATTTCTTTCCTTCTTTTTCTTTTGTTGATTCATAATGACAGTTTAAATGGGTGGGGTAGCGTATAGACATAAACTGGATCCTGATGCCCCGTTTAGCGTTATGACTGATAAAACTGGGGTCATCATTTATTTTTTTTAACTGGAGATTTGCAAGTATAAATGCATTTAAGGGCTGAATTAGCAGAAGACGCGTCTTTATTGCTTTTAAACTTCAGTGCAGATTTTTGGGTAACGCAACATCACTGTTAACATCCACCCATTCATTTGAGGTTTAAAAAGAAAAAGAAAGAAATAATAAAAAAACAACATAAAATAGAGTATCATCGTTGTTATCGCTACACAACGTGTTGGTATGGAGGGTTGGTGTGTTTTATGTTGGTTTGTGTTAGGATCACTGCTCGGACAGGTGCCTCTCTCTCTGCGTCCACCAGGCTAGCAAAAGGCAATTACCAGTTAATCTGATCAGCAGGCAGGCTTGGGCGGCTCATCATTGGGTGAAGAGTTCAGAGTTCAGAGGTCATTTGTTAGTTGCCGGTGGCGGCTAGGTGGTTAGGAACAAAAAACAAAACAAAAAAAAACAAAAAAAAAAAAAAAGGAAAAAAAAAAAAAAAAGGTAGAAAAGATATTAGTTAGCAAGAAGAGACCGGAATGACATCATTTTAACAGCAAAATGAATGCAATCTTTGTTTAAACCCCCTTAATTCCATGGCCAAGAGACAAACACAGGCTAAACCTCGTTATGATCATGACACACTAACATCATGATCAGAGTTCAATCAGAACGTTATTACATGTAATTAAAGCGCTAAAATGCCCCATGTTCCCACAAACAAAAGCAGAGAGGTATCACGTAGACAAACGAGAAACACATACAAACAAACTAGTAACATTTTAGTGTCGAGTCGAAATGCGTGTTACGAACAGTGTAATTAGTTGTGAGGGGGAATCAGAGAGCTAGTGCTATGTTACGCAAATAAACAGATAAAGGTCGCAAAATATCACTTTGGATTTTTCTCTTTATTTTCAGTGAATGTATACAAAGGATTCAAAAACACATCTGCTATATATATATATATATATATATATATATATATATATATATATATATATATATATATATATATATATATATATATATATATATATATATATATATATATATATAAAAAAATAAAATAAAAAAATAGTACCTTCAGTAAAACTAAAAGATAACTAGGTGTGAAGTACATTTTACACTTAGAGATGAACAAACAAAATCCGAACCTGAGACATAAAAAAAAAAGTGAGGTAATAACTTAAGCATTTAGCCAATGGCTTTGCTGGCAATGGAAACTTATTCCAGTCCCTTCTTTGTACTTTAAAACGATTTAAACAAATCAGAAAAACAAAGCAACACAAAACAGAGTACAATCTGTTTTTTTGATCTAGACGCAAGTAAGGAATGCACTGATATATAAAGCTATTAAACAAACGAAATTTAATTCAGTTACAGTCATGTGTTTCCGTAAACCTGAGTGTTTTCAGAGGCATTTGATATGTAAACATTTCCACAGTAAATATATGCAGTGTATATAAACATGTACGATACCCCGTTCAGAGATGATGCAATACAAAGATAAAAAAGGTAGAAGTATCTTTTCTAACTAACCTCTGTCTGTGGTCACTATCCTTTGGTAAGGATGGACCCGTGAATCATGTCTCCGCACTTTAGTAGCCATTGCACCTAGATTACAACAGGTCCATAAGGTTAGAAATGTTTCAGCCCAGGCAAAAAACACATGTAAAGCCTGTGGAGCACAGCTACAAACACTGCAGCAGAATTGTACAAACCAGAAATACAGAGCATTTTGACCTTTTATTTAAGAGATCCATTTAAAATGAGGCTCAATTTGAGCAGGCTAGCTGTGAAACAGGCTTTACATGAATTCTCCTCTATATGTTTAAATTTAAATTGTTTCTACATAGAATACATATTCACAATATCAACACATTGGGTAGAAAATTCATAAAAAAATACAAGCGTAATAAATGCATACAAAAAAAACCCAGAATTTAATAAATGTATAACTTACAACTTAAAATTACATAGTAATTTGTTTGACTCAAAAGATAATAAAATAGTTTGAGACGGGCAGGCAAGGAATCATGGGTTAAAAAAAATGTGTGTTTTAGGAAAAAATAAATGACTACAGTGGAAGCAGCGTCATTTGATAGCAAATTGTAAATCGAGTTTTGACACCCTGTGATTACTGTATGACAGCACCTGGCTTATGCTTTCTACATCTCAGCAAACCGGCTAAAATACAAACTCTCTCTGCTCACAAGAATACATAAGTAAAAAGACAAGATGGTAAAAGTGAAAACCAAAATAGATGGCAAATAGACGTTGATGATACAATTTATTTATTTACATTATCTCCTTGGCCAATCTCAAAGGTAACGCACAGAACTAATTGATCTGAAAACACTGGGGCAGTACCCTCAGGTACAAAAGTGTACTAATATGTACCTTTAAGGTACTAATATATACCATTTAGGGGTAAATAAGGTAGAAAGATATATCTTTTCACTTTTGTACCTTAGGATACTGCCCCAGTGACAGTGCCATATTTTTTTTCTGAGAGTGTAGCTGTTGATAGAGTAGTAATTGCTTCCATGGTGAAGGCCAAGAGCAAAAGTGAGTGAAAATGTACATGCACACATGAATGAAGAGTTGTTTTTCTTTTATGCCATGTTAATTGCTCTCTATGATCAATCAGTAAAATATATATATATATTTTTAATCTTGTGCCTGGAATAGAATGCCAGATAGATGTGGAGCCGGCATTTGTTAATATTGTTAGTCTCAGATTGAAAACAACAAACAAATAGTGATAACAGACAAGATGTACATATCAATGCGCAAAACTGAATGAGGCTTGCATTATCACTTGTATTATCTGTATTATCAGATTTTAGAATGCAACCAAACTGATAAAACAAATTTCACTTTCACTCAGATTCAAAGGTTATTTTGTTATAAAGTGAAAAAAAAAAGAAAAAAAAGATGGGTTGTATTTTTCATTTAAGCAAGATCATTTTGTATAATCAGATGGGTTGATGTAACATTAAATTGCCACAGTTATGTTTTGTTTTGCTCTTGGCATGCACAGACTTTGAGACAGATTTGTGAAGGAAGTCTTTTCAGTCTTACAATTATTGAGTGAGACCAGGAGAGGAATGAGTCTGAATCTTCATTATTGATTTAAGCATTAGTAAATGACTCTGTGGAGCTCCATGAGGTGTGACGACTATCAAATCACAATGACATCACAGAATAGTTGCTAAGGACAAATATTTTTACTGCAAAAGTGATTTTTTATTGCAAAATTCTGGATTCGCTAACCTTTCCCTTTAACTGTGTGTGTTCATGTGTGTGTGCATGTATACGCCCACATGCTATGCTGCAACAGCAGATGTCCAGCAAATCACTTCTGATTGCACAGAAGCCCAGCGAGTGAAAGAGAGAGAGAGTGTGAGAGAGAACATGGTCTCGTCTGGGGGTGGTTTGATGTTGGATCGATACTATAAGTAAATAAAAGGCTGCTAAGCTTGTGAGTGTTTAAGTTTAAAAGTGGAACCCGGCACTGTCAGAACAGCAGAAGACTCAAATGTGCCAACTGTACAAGATTCAGTTAAATGAACTCAGAAAGCCCTCCATCGAGTCAAAGATGAGGACAAACTGAAGCTTTTCAAGCGCAATATTAAGCTGCTGGCACATGTGACTTCATCATGCTATTGATTGCCATGTCCACTTAAACAATTGATTTGTAAATGTTTGCATTGCCTGTGTCTGTAAAAGAGGTTGTGATGTCGTAGTTATTATCTATCTTTGCGAGTGCTTGCAGAAGCCCATCGCTAGGCAGGGGAGCATGGGTAATTCTCTCTGAATAGGGTCGAGCACTCAAGTTCACAAGGGTAAAAATAAGACAATTGGATACAGTGAGAATAGTGGAAGAATTTAATGAACATCCCCAACGGGACTCTGGGCTCTTTCTCTCTCTCTGCCGCTCGGCACCGGTACCAAGGCCTGCTACAGCAGGGAAGAGAGAAATGATTTCAAAAGCCAGGAGAAATCCAAGGGGATCCACCAGTAGCCTGCCTGACAAAGCCTCCGGCAAGAAAGAGAGAGACGGGGAAAAAAAGAAAAGAAAAAGATGTGTGCAAGCAAGCATGTCGCCACTGTCTGCGAGAGCGAATGTGTGTGCGTCCTGAGAAAAGACTTCTTACGCAGCAGCAAAAAAAATAAACTTTAGAAAGACTAATATACCTCGTTTTAGACACAGTTAAGTGGTCCCTTTCCCAGCCCGTCTCAGTGGCATAAAACGTTTCTTTTTGTGCCTATGTAGCTATGTCTTTAATCACCTGAATTACCCAGCCCGCTAGCATGAGCTAGTCATTACATATTTACCTTTCATTGAGTCCTGAACGGGGCCGGGTGACGCCCCATCGAACATTCCCCCGTAAAACACCCCAGCAAAGCCCTCTTGCGGGGCACCAAAGGGTGAAGTGCCAAGCCCCCACGCCCGCTTACCTAGGACTCCGCTGTGCTCGATGGGATATTCCAGCAGAGACGTGGGTGCCAAGGCATAAGGGTAATCGTAGGGTGTGGTGTAGATAATGCCCCCGTCAGGTGTCGGGGGCACCAAGGTAGGGGTGCCGTTGGGTAGCACAGTGGCCATCTGAGTGGGCCGGATGATGTTCATGATGGGGGTCCCTGCCGGAGTGGGGGGCCTGAGGGCAGCCGGGGGGAGGACCTGACCCGCAGGGGCTGCGATCAAACGCGGGCCTTGAGCAGCCGCTGCCGCTGCTGCAAGAGAGAACGCAAGGGTGGCTGCCGTAAAACGAAAGAGTGAAAGATAGAAAGAGTGAAAGGGAGAGAAAGAGACAGGATGACACGGAGAAAAAAGTAATGGAAGAGATAGAGCCATAGGAGGAGGTTGGGTGTGTGAACGTGTGTAAAATTTTTAGAGCAGAAGGGGGAAAATAGAAATGGACAGAAGGCACAAAAACAGATGTGAGAAAAGCACAGGCAGGGAAAGGAAAACAGAAGTACATGAAAAGAGGGAAAAAAGAGGGTGGGGGGAAAAATAAAGGAAAATTAGTCCATGCGATGGTCAATGAACCACAAAAAAAGTTACATTCTAAAGCAAACTAAAACAAACCCCACAACCAAAATCATTACAAAAAATTAAATCAAAACTAAAACACAAGGAGAAACTGATGATTGATCATACCAGGGCAAACCGATCATCAAAACACAGGCACTAATACACAACATAGAGTAACTGATTCAAAGCAGCACATCTGATTGTAATGTCCTGTGGCATTTAGAGGACGCACAACTTCATTGGTTTGTGTGCTAAAACATGATGGAATTTTCTTATTGTTGTACAATGGACTTTCTAGAATAGATTCAACTAACTTGCCATAAGCTTTCCCACATGAATCAAAACCTCTACATGCCACTGGGACATTTAGTGCAGATGTGGAGAGGAAAGAACCACAACAGGGCTGAAAATTAAAATGCTTGTAAACATCTTGCACTGAAGCGAACAGAATCAGATGTGCTTCTTCCAAAGAAATATCCCCATCATATATATCCAAATATGCATGCACACAATCATAAATCCATACACTCATATGTATACAATCATGCAAATATTACTTTACAGAGCAGTATACAAGAGCCCAAATCTCTCTATGTCAATGTGGATATGCATTGCAGTAATGAATATGTATGACATGGGTGGAGTTGTATGCAAATACCTTTGAGCAATAATACACATTTATGACCTGAAGACAACCTAAAAATCACACAATCATGCAGTAAAATGATTCTGTGTGCCACACCAAGATTACGCAGGCTGTGATTGCATTTGGAACAGCTTTGAAAGGAAGTGGGAGAAAGAGAGAGGGAGAAAGAGAAAAAGAGAGAGGGAGGGATAAAGAGAGACAGAAATACTAGACTGTGGGCAGATGATTAGATGTTTTCATGAGGAGTCTGCAGTGAAAAGGATTCCTTCTAGAATTAACACGAGCATCTTATGTCTGATGACTCTAAAGTGCTCTGCTTTTTTTAATCGCTCATTTATGGTCAGAAAAAAATGTGTTCTATGTGTCACTGCGTGTGTGTGTGTGCATGTGTGTGCATTTACACATGGATTAAGGATGGATATAAGATGGATTATGGCTGGTTTTGATTTTATATTTTTGTGCAAGCTCTGCACATATGGGTGTGATTTAAACAAATGTCTTTAGTCACTGTGAACACAATCACAGCTGAACTCATTCTTTAATGGTTGTCTTGTGGGTGTGCCGTCATTTCATTCTGGAGTGTGTGTTTATGTAAAGTTCTTAAGTGTCTAGCTGTTGGTGTGTGAATGTCTCCTTACGCGTTTTGATGTTGGTGTCTCTGTATGTTCCGTTCAGAATGGCCAGCTCCATCAGCTGCATCTTCTTTAGGTTATCTTCTCCTTCAGCCTAAGAAAAGAAATCGACAAATCAGAGGGACTCTCATTACTTGCACAAACAATCACCAACTGGTAGAAAATGTAGAAATGAGGACAGTCTGGTTAGGAAAAAAAAAAAAAAAAAAGTTGAATAAAATCTAAAAATTAAAAAAGGGAATGCAAGTAAAGCATGTAAAAGCACATGCAATAAGGTAAAAATAAAGTTTTTCCTCTTTTTAAAAGTAAAATCAGAGACAAAATTATTCATAAAAGAAAATAATGCTGCTAACTAATAGTATCTAATTATATAAAATAAGAATGATATGCATAATTCCAATAATTTAAATGAACATTACTTTAACATACTAAGTGTTAGAGAAGAATGCAGTAAACACATCTACTCTCAGCAGGAACTAAAAGTCTAGTGCTTCTAGACAGAGAAAGATGCACACTTTTGATTACTAAGAAAGAGTAAAGAGTAAACCAAACATGAGATCTCTCAACGCAGAGCAGCTAAAATGCAAAAAATTGTAAAGGTACTCATACTTCCAACTGCAGAGAGGAGGAGGAGAGAGAGAGAGACGGAGATTTACACATCAAGCAACAGACACACTAGAGGACTGGGGTACCTTTAACTTTTCATGGTGTTTCAGAGTTAACTTGGGAGAGCACACATCAAAGGCTAAACTACTTTGACAGACACCATATTTGAGTGGTATTGTGAGAGTTGCCCTTAAGGGACTTGACTGCAGAATTAACGCTGCTCTAGATGCGTACAAATCTACACATCCACATGATTCAAAGCTTAGCGAGACCCCGAGTAATTTCCTCAATCAGAGAGAGGAAAAAAAAAAAAAAAAGATTAAAAACTGTGCACTAAAGCTACGGAATGCCCCCGCATGAATGACTCACCCATTCCTAAGCACTTCAGTAATTCAATAGAGACACAAAACATTCTCTTCTAGAAAGCAAAGCTTTTGTTTGGACCATTCACATTCAAGGAGCGCATGGAGAGCCAATGAAGATGCATCTATGAGCTTGTTACAATAACGCTACTCATGTGAAGACAGAACAAAGCAAGCAGACTCGGGTTAAATCAAACGCAGCACAGAAAGAGAAAAAAAATCTTAAATTGTCCATTTAACTTCTTCTGAGCCTGACAGTTGAAGAGAGTTTCCAGTGCCGTCCTGAACACGTTTCACCTAGGATTAGTCCTGTGAATTTTAAGACCAGATCAAATCCTCTACCACTAACCTACCATAAACAGTGAAACTGAACTGACATGCACACATTGAAAGTTTCCAATGACCGAGCAGCATTCCTGTCACACATCCTTCCTCCGCCTTACAAATGATGTCTGTTCACTCTTATACTGGCCAGCAGATCTCAGTTCCGGCACAGCTGCTCTAATACCGTCTGAACTGACAATGAGTCGGCCATTCAACAAGTGCAAAGATTTTCTCCAGGGTTTCCTGCTCAAGCAAATACACTGGACCTTAGCCAGTAAGGGTGAACCACCACTACAGAGCCACACCAATACAATAAGCCCAAAAGTGTGTCATTTACTTACCCTCATGTCATTCCAAGCCCATGTGATTAGCAGAATATCTTGCCTACTCTTTTTCCAAAATCACAATTTCTGCTTCAAGCTGACTTTAATGAGAAACAAATACGTAAATCACCACATACATCATTATATAAATTATTATGTAAAAAACAAAACAAAACCATTACTAAAAACAACCTATACAAGCAAAAAACAATAGGTAACTCATTATATTATAAGCAATGTGTCAGTGCAAGGAGGGAAATCAGAGTCTGGGGCAGCCGGGCCTATTTATCCCTCTAAGAGAGGTGAGGAAGAGGATAAACGAGTCAAAAAAAAGAGCCCCAAAACACCATAAACAATCATGCTCTTATTTCTGCTGAAGCAGGACTTTGTGTGGTTGGCTCAGCTCTAAATCCAAATAACAACATCTCAGTGCTGACCGTAAAAGCAGATGGAGTCGATTTTCTCTCGTCCCACAAACTAAGACAGTGTTTCTGGCTCATTCTGCAGGGTATTTAATGAGGCTGCAGTGCCTTTGGTCAGTAACAGTAACTCCCCACTGGTCTATGATGACACGGGGGTTAGTGGAGCACAGACTTCCTTCGAGTCACTGTAGAGTGGACATTTTCTGTTTGAGGTCAGGTCAGATTTTTTTCCTTCATTCCTTTTATAACGCCCTCTTTCTTTGATTCTTCCTCTCGAGATGAGGCATTGTCAGGATGTTTTTTAAAAAATTTAGAGATTATTCCAGGTGAGGGAGGGAGGGAGGGAGGGAGGGAGGAAGTAAAATAAAGTGTGTTTCAGAGAGCTGTGTGTCATCAGATGGTAAGAGGCTCTGGGGAGACATCCCTCTGATTTAAGCAACAAAAGCTGACACAGAGAGAACGTTTCCACACATACTCTGGGTGTGACACATCAGGAAAGGCTGCTCAATAATCCTGCTCTATCCACAGGAATCAGATTCAATCAGTGGGGTCTATTTGTAAGGGCAACGGAGTGAAGCGGCTCTCATTGGCCGTGGGGGAGGATGGGACGGTAGACTGTGAAAGCAAAGCTTTTGAGCACATCAATTTTGTTACACGCACAGAAGTACAGCATTTCCTCTACATATTAAAACGTTTACAGCCATTTCTGAGTCCATTTCCTTTTTCAGTGTAGCTCTGTGGGACAGCTGGTGTCCTTCATCAAGTGTCCAGAAGAGAAACTTGCATGCTTTATCTGAAGACAATTGGAATTAAGTATTACATACACAGAGCAAAGTCAGCTTTTTATGAGTTTAAATTATAATTGAAGATCATCTTTTACTAAAACACAGACCACCAGATAAGAAAAGCGCTGTCACACTACAAAAAAAAAAAAAAAAAAAAAGTAGAGAGAAAGCTCTATTTGACATCATAGGCTTATGACCATTACCTTTATCACTTCCAGCACTTCCAAAGTTCCCTTTTAATACAAAAATATCTTTCAACTCCACCGTCACCAGCAATTCTCCAACAATCCACATGATTCAGACAGTTTTAGCTCAGAAATGATGTCAAAAACCTTGACTGTGTTGTGAAAGCTTCCGCATGAACTTCAGCAGTCACCCAGTCAGCGGAGAGAGATTACGGTGCATGACAAGCAGTTACACCACCCTTCTTGCTGTCAACTACATGGAGGTAATGCCCTGTATATGCTCAGACAGTTGACTTGAGTGGAACTAAACCTGAGCTCAAGACATTTTCAGAGTAAAACTAATGTTATTACTCCTAATGTTTTTTTCTATTCAGTTTGTGGATGGAACACAGGGTTTCAAGTTTGGTAGAGTAAAGCACAGATGTGTTGCAGATGTGTCCCCTAGTTGGGAACTTTCACCGAAAAGCAGCCTGCAAACAAAGGCATCAATATCCTCAATGTACAGTGACAAAAAATAAAATAAATGTATAATTTATTGTAAATATATATATATATAAAAAAAACAAACAATAAAAAAAGGGCTTTAATTTTTTTACTTTTATTAAGTGATCAATAATGCCTTATTTTAAAAATATCAGCTGAAGAAGATCAGGAACTCAGATCCACACATAAAAGTAATAGATGGTGACTGAAATGAGATTACACGCATCAAGCAAGCATTCTCACAGTGAACCTAATTTTACTACATATAGTGACATCCAGGCAGTTACATCTCTAGGCTAAAAATGCAAAAGGTTGCAAATTTGATTTATGAGCAGTCTTCTTCTAAGTCAAGATTCACAATGCGTCATGTACAGTGCTTTGGATAAAAAAGATCTGCGAAATGATCACCATATAATATGTAGGCCAGGTTGGAGTGTGATAGCTGTATTTAAAATGCTGCACAGATGTTTACATGCACTGGACAAAGGCACCCATACGGGATTACGCTGGATTTCACCAAAGCGGGCTGTGAGGACAGAGATCAGAGTGAGCGAACAAACAAAATAGAGCACAACAGAAGATGAGGGAGGGAGGGGTGCAGAAACAGAGGGAACATTAAAGTGATCCATGATTTCCATTGGTGCAACACATTGTAAAACCTTCAGCTGACTCGCCCTCTTCTCTCTCTCTCTTTCTAATTTTCCCTCCTCTCTTCCTATTTCTCTCTCTCTCTTTCTCGCAGCCAGACGATGTTTTGTTCTGCTCCTATGATCCTTTAATGCCACCCAATCGAGCCGAGAATATCTTGAAAGGATTTGGGAAGGCTGATCTGGAGGTTTAAATACTGCCGGATTTGCATCAGATTCTGAGATTTGAGAGTCAAAGCTGATCCGCGTGCTCTCTGTGCCGCCTGGGCTGTCAGTTCTGGATTGTGACCCAACCTTGCCCGGTTTACAACCCCCTTAACCTTGTGTTCATCTGGGGCAAATGAGAGGAATGAATCAGCTGGGGAAAAAAGGCCTGAATAAATAAATCTGCAAATCCCAATAAAAGCAGCGCTGCCCCTTGAACATGCAGTGGGGACTGATAGACCATATTGAGGCTAATTTGAAAACAGTGCTTCCCCAACAGCCTAGACGAGGTTACTTCACAGTCAAGGATAGCAGCTGCAAAGCAAATACACAAAATGAAAAGTGTTGGCCAGTGCAGTCAAGGTCTCTACTGTGATAGCCAAACTGCTCTGTGGGTCAGGGCCAATATATTAGCAAGCAGAAGGCACAGAGCCTAATATACCAATGCATGCTGCGCGAAAAGATGCTTTGCTTGAGCAAAATTGAAAAACATTGAATTTGAAAGAGTCCACACACAATCTTGATGACGTGTTCAGTTCTGCTGACTTCAGGAGACACTCTGCACTGGCAATGGGAGATCACAAATGAAGAGTAATGGAGATGCATTGGGCCAAATTGCAACCAAAAACTCCTGGAGAAGGTCAGGATAAACAGATTTAAATTAAATTGGGGAAAGAAAAAAAAAAATCTCAAATCAGGCTTCTTGGACATTTGTTGCCTATGGACTCTGCTAACTATGGCCCAAGATAGGAGGGATAAAATGCTCTACATGCAAGCAAATTTTGGTATTGTCTACTACTGCTAACGTATGACCTAACAATCTTTTTCTGCCCTCGAAAACAGTGCAAGAAGATGAAAGGAATCATTCCTGGCTCTCTCCATGAGATTGGTTCGAGAGGATTCTCTAGATGCCAGGACTGATCCTTAGTGGTCCCTGTCCTCATCTGACTCTGAATGAGTGGATAATTAGCCCAGACACCATGTAACAGGGGTGGGAGTGCAGAAAGCCAAAGGGGGGCACAAAAACATCCCTGTAACTAGGCTAGAGTGCAAACACTAGCGTTTCAGTCTGCAGCAATTCTCCCCAAAGTAAAAGGATTAGTAGCCTGTTCAAAGGAAATGCAGTTGGACTGATGTCCGCAGGGGGTCTTTTATTGGAACCAGAAGAGATTGCAGCCAACTGTTTTCAGAAGAGTCAGGGGCTGGACTAACCTCTAGAGGTGGACTGCAAACTAAGAGGTTTATGTTATTTACCCAGATAGCTTGTTACAGGAAGGAGAGCTTGGGGATGGACTCTTTAACTTTTCAAAGTCACAAGTTGACTTTGGGGCTCTTTCTGGAACAAGTTATGGATGTAACCAATACCCAATTCAGAGTCTTTGTCCAGGGCCATCTTAAGATGTCATCTCAGCAGCCAACTTAATAAAAAGCAGATGTCATCAAACCTACAGACTGTTATTGCTGAAATATCATCCTTCACCGTCAAAGATCTGTCACACTGTATGTAAATGATAACTTGAAAAAGGTAAGGGGGGGGGGGGGAATATATATATATCAACCCTTTATCAGTTATCAGCAAAAATATATATATATATATATATTTTTTTTTGTTGTTTGTTGTTTTGTTTTTTTGCTGATAACTGATAAAGGGTTGATATTAAAATTCTATACTATTTTGTATAAATAAAATTAAAACAGACAAAAAAAAAAGTATAATCAATGGTGATTTTATGTATCAAAACGTACATTTGACAGTTATAAATCTGAATGTAAAAGGAAATGAGCATGTACAATTTAATATACAATATATATTATTGCTAGTTAAATACGGTACAGATTAATTGAGCATCCCTATTTCAGAACATCACAGAGCCCTGCTAATTTAGCAGTGAGTCTTTTTAACATTACAGATTTACTTTCCACCACTCTCTCTGGCAGAAGCATTCCCAGATTTCCAATAAGAGGTCAAGGATTGGAAGGGATTGGAAATTAAAGCAGCTCCATCTCTTTTTATGAAGATTCATCCTTGACTTTCTGCATAGTTGAATAAATATAATTTCTCCAAAAGCTTTCTGCTGGCAGTTCAGCACAGCTACAGTCAGAAAAGGAAACTGCAGTAGAAAAATGTATCACCTTTCACAAAGGGTTGTACAAATAAAATTTCAATTATCAGCATTTCTAACTTTGCTCTCGCTTTTTTCTCTAGGGCCTAACGTTGATATTTTGTGGGTAGGGGGAAGGGTACAGCTAATTTGGGCTGACATAAGTGCATGCTAAGAGATGGGGTCACACTAGCTAAAACTGAGTTATTTGGTTCAGCTTATTTGCTTTGATGCAAATAGACTGATCTCTTCATTTGAATCTACATTTCTTGCTTAACTAAACCTGGGACAACACTGAAAAGTGTAGCACCACTTCTGTCTCAGCTGAATTATGCTGTTTTACATGCTGCTATGCAGCACAGTGTACTCTGAAATGTGTAGTTAGCCGATAACTGGAAGGCCCTCAGGGTCACTGTTGGAGCACTTTACAGGGCCACAGCAGTCTGTGAAGAGTGGGCAATTGAAATCCCAGAGAGAACAACAACTTAACGAGACCGCATGTTCACTAGCTGAGATGAGTGGCATTAACCCAAAAGCACAAAATGTTGCCTGTCTTTGTAAATTATGCATCAGTATCATAAAAAGATGGTCTAATAGAACAGTAAAAAAAAAAACAGTTTACTAAAACGCTCCCTACAGCATCAGTTTATCATTTCCACTTCAGAAAGGCGCTTAACATTAGACCGCAGACAAGAGCATCTAAAATAATGTGATGCGAAATGTGATTTTTAGACAGTAAATAAACACCAGTCTTCTATCTAGGAAACTACTTTCTCATTTGTAGTGACACTTGTTAAGCCAGGAAAATCACTTTAAAGCTGAAAATGAATAGACAAATCCCACTGCACTGTGTGAAGTGGTTCGCTTCGCACATCGCTGCTTGAATTTGTGCCTTAAAAACGGCAGGTGCTCAGGTGAAAATAGGCACACAGTAAATCCCAGTCTATTTTGGGTCTGCTCTTTCCATTCTGTTCAGAGAGTCTGACGAACTGCCAGTCCAATGGAGCGTTTGAAGCTGCTGCCAGCAAAGGACGGATTAGCATACAGACCCCAAGAGAAGCTTTTTCCTGTTGCGGTTCTGGTGGTCAGTAAGCCTGGGGTGCAAACCATGGCTCCAACCAAGAAGACCACGAAAAGTAAAAGAGGACAGCTGCTTTAGGGAAGAAGATAAAGAGGGAGAGCATACTATAATGCAGGACATAGCACAGAAGGATAACAATCTCAACCTATTGGGCCTCTAGTTCTGAAAAAGTCAACACTACCAGGACAAGCTACCATATCGACACCATCAGATGGCCAATGCTCCAAGAAAATGGTAAAGACTACATTTAACAGTGTTAAATCAAATTATTAGTGTTTCTAAAGATTACTTTTAAGTGACTGTTAGATGACCCACCTGCAATCTGAATGTGAAAAATAGCTAAATCAGCATGCACAAATAAATATCCAATATCGACAAATATTCAATATTGACCAATACAATATTGACTTAATAAAATTTAAATTTCTAATATCAGATAACAATTACATAAACATATTCAGTGAATCCCTAATTAAGAATTTAATTGTAACCTTTTAAACAACTCTACATATGCAGAACACAACACTGTGCTTTAAGTATGTCTACAGTATCAAGTCCCTTAACCCTTTCTTCTGCTTGTACCAACACTTATGCAAGGAGGAGCAATGAGCGCTGATGTCTCTCCAGCTATCTACGAGCCACGTCACAGAGGCAGTGCACAGGGCTTTTACAAGCTCACGGCTGAGGATGTTCCCATTACCCATGATCCTATGCTCTAGACCCTGCAGCTGGGGCTTGAGTCTGATCGGATGCGACACATGCTCTGAAAACAGGGACACAAAAGCACTCTTGGACGGGTTGCACTGACCTGCAGGGCAACTTGCATGCATTTCAGGAGGCTGTCGTCACAGGTGGTTGCATTCACTATGATTTTTTTTTTCCTCGTCTTTTGTCCTCCAAGATCTCCAATGATCTCAGCCAGTGAAACTCAAGCCTCACTGAATTTGTCCCGTACAATACAGTTACATTCCAGCCATTGTAAAGATAAATGCAGCTGCATGCTTAAAGAGACATTCTCTCTCTCTCTCTCTCTCTCTCTCAAAAAAAAGGACTCCACTGACATACAAGTCATACAAGTTTCGAACAACATGTAAATGAGGGCATGATCTTTTTTTTTTTTTTTTTTTTTTAGGGTGAATTATCCTCTATAATGCTCAAATCAAAGCCAAAAAAAAATAAAAAATATAAGCAGCAACAGTGGGAACGAGAGCATATATTATATTATATTATATTATATTATATTATATTATATTATATTATATTATATATTATCTCATCTCATGCCCACTGTTGGTGCTTTCAGCAGTGGACAGGGGTCAGCATGGGCACCCTGACTGGTCTGTAGCTATGCAGCCCCATACGCAAAAAAAACAAACAAACAAAAAAACTGCGATGTACTGTGTATTCTGACACCTTTTTTTTTTTTTTTCAGAACCAGCATTAACTTCTTGAGCAATCTGAGCTACAGTAGCTCGTCTGTTAGATCGGACCAAACAGGCCAGCCTTTGCTCCCCACGTGCATCAAC
Source organism: Chanodichthys erythropterus (assembly GCF_024489055.1). Lineage (NCBI taxonomy): Eukaryota > Metazoa > Chordata > Actinopteri > Cypriniformes > Xenocyprididae > Chanodichthys > Chanodichthys erythropterus. Next base: position 26,468,042 of record NC_090238.1, read on the forward strand.
GAACCTTGGCCGGCCATGACCCTGTCGCCGGTTCACCACCGTTCCTTCCTTGGACCACTTTTGATAGATACTGACCACTGCAGACCGGGAACACCCCACAAGAGCTACAGTTTTGGAGATGTTCTGACCCAGTCGTCTAGCAATCACAATTTGGCCCTTGTCAAACTCGCTTAAATTCTTACGCTTTTTTTCTGCATCTAACACATCAACTTTGAGGACAAAACAGCTTACTTGCTGCCTAATATATCCCACCCACTAAGAGGTGCCGTGATGAAGAGATAAGTGTTATCAGTGTTATTCATTTCACCTGTCAGTGGTCAACGTTATGCCTGATGGGTATAATATGTACAGGCATTCTCATACCAAAGCAGCAACTAGATTGCATTTTGTACTTGTTTGTTACATGGGTCTGAAAGGAGGTGAGAGTGATTATGTATGTTCGAGTAAAGGTGTTTATTGATCACGATGAGCTGGCTGCCCAGAACAGTCTTCATTTCTACAAGATACACAGCCCGCGAGCTGACGGCAAGAATTTGGCTGACGAGGACGTTACGCCCCACAGACCATGACGCCTGTCGTATATTATACACCATCTGTCTCTCCCTCGCCTTTCCTCTGAGCCCAAGAGTGAGTGAGAGGTCTATAACCAGGTGTATGGTGTGAAATTAACTGCATTCCTGAATTGAGAAAAGATTACAAATGCAAAGCACCCATGACAACTCAGAGAGGCTTGAAACCTCTCCAGATCGGGGACTCATTGTGCCTGGCACAGGTGCTGAATGTGATGGTTATTGGAGTACACGGGATAAAAGATGTGCCAAGAGAGACCGTGTGAGAGAGAGTGGGTGTGTGTGTGTGTGAGAAAAGAAGAGACAAGAGAAAGGAACAGGGCTCCAGGCTACAGTGCAAACACTGCTAACCCAGTCACTTTGTTACAGGCAAGGACAAGCCCATTCACAGAGATGCTGGGAGCGTTGTGTGAGCAAAGCTCCCCATTCCTCCTCTTCTCTCTCACCTCCCTCCCCTTCTTTTGTGGCTTTTAAGATATTGGAAGCATCATGGAGGACACAGGGTGCAGCAAGTTGGTTCTCTAGTCGATTTCTGCCTACAAGCACAAGCGGAGCTGAAACAAATTTCAGAAAAAAAGGAAAGCCATAAGAAAGGAAGGAATAAAGGAAAGGGCCAGACTGAAGAACTGAGCTCTGGATGCATAACTGTTACTATAGATGTCACAATCTAGCAGGAAGTTCCTCCCTGACAAACATAGAACAAAAAGAGATGCTACATGCTCCTTATAGCCAGGGGCATCCACAAAAGAAAGTATTAGTAGTACTGAATATAAATAAGTTCTGTCCACCATTATGAATTCAAACCTTTGCTTGCTCCTGTCGACCCAGCACACTAAAATAACCCAGAAAAATATTTTGACATGCCACTTTAATTAGCCGAGGTAAAGGGAATGGACACATAGTGGCCTAGATTCTTAATGAGATGTCATAGGTGTGAGCTTCTATTTCCCATCATTCCCTAGTGCACCAATACCAACTGGGAGCAGACATGCTAAAGAACGTTTGTGTAGATATAGCGCACCGTTCGCAGCGACGGGGTATTTAGGGTGAATATCTCAGGCTAGCATTTTCCCAGAAGGTCTTTCACTGGGCCTCTGAGAATGTTGGAACACCAGGATTAACACTGACCTCAAATACCAACACAGCTATTGTCAATGATAAAAAGTGACTTTCTGCTGTCTGTTAGACAGATTCGCTCTCTCAAACACACACCTTGAGGGGAAATGTGCAATATCACCTTGTAGCACAGAATCACTCATGGCAACTTTGACACATTGCATCTGTAAAAATCTAAATCCACAACACCCATCGCAGGCGGCAGCTCTCCTGGGTTTAGCACCCCTAACGAGAAAACCAATTTGTCAGGTTTTTAACACATTTGAGAGCCTAATTACTTTGTTGGAAGGAATCATACTGTTTTATTCTCTCTGATCATTTCCAAATAGGTTGGAGTATAAACGAGTAAATTAAATTAACAGGGATCTGATATGTAGATGTGTCCCTGGACTTCAGCGCATCTCTGTTTGTGGCATCTGCTTGTCATCCAATCTGCTGGAAATTAGAGCTGCTTCGTAAGCGCACTTGCTATAATCCGTGCAGCTTTCTGTCTTCAAAAACTGGGCCTCGGCTTTGAGAAACTGGGAAAGCAAGCACCCAAGTCTGCAAATTCAGAGACAAACGATTACAGGACAAATTGGCATACAGGATGGAGTGATGTTGCCTAATCTTGTTGGATACAAGTGACTAGATCTACTCAACACAATACAATCAACCCACATCAATGGAAATGAGCAAATGCTGTTTCAGAGATAAGATCACCAATTAGTTTTTAATCAATGCTATTCTTAATCACTGGTGGATTCAGCAAAAACAAGGAGTCTGCACATTCTAAGAGAAAATAATTATTTTTAACACTTCATAATATAGACGTAAGTCATAGTTAATGCATGACCATAAGGATGAGCAAACTACATTTTTACAATTGATTTTAATTTTTAACTTTTCAAAAATAGTTGGACAGAGAACAATGTGAAGGAACAAAACATGATTTCAAAGATGCAATTTATCTGAAGGTTTTACCCTACAAAATACAATCAGTGTCTAATCGGTCCACACTCCACACCTGAATTTGTCTCCAACTTCCTCTATTTCTGTTAAGCAGTAGGGTATTAGCATCACAGCTTATAGAGAGCGATTTGTTCCACAATTCTCACAACATAATACATTTTAACTGTCATCTTAGAAAGATTCATCAGCCCCCCTATGCCTTGTGCTCCCACTGAGTGAACCGCTTGACTTCTAAAGTTACTGATCATTTGCTGAGCTGTAAATGTACAAAACAGAGTAAAACATAATATGGCGGTGGGCCAGGGTGTGAAGCTCTAAATCTGAATTTTAACTCAAAAAGATTTGTAGACCTGTGTTGCTCAGTGTTTTGTAGGTCACAGTTTTATACATCACCGTGTGTCTGCACTTTCACAAACAAAGACAGGGTGTCCCTGCAGTGAAGTGGCACACAGAGGACATTGAGAGGAAATTGAGAGGGAGAGAAAAACAGTTTGACCAGCATCTGGTAACCCTTTTCCACCTAAATGATGCTGATGCTCATGCCGGGAAAGTTGTGCAAGCATATTTAAATAACCAAAAGTAACTTAATTCCATATAAAGCTGCTTTTGAGGCAACAGTCATAGACATTTAAATAAATAATAAATGATAGAAATCAATGTACAAAAATAATGAGATATTCCAATTCTGACAAAAAGTACTAAAAATTAAACATTAAATAAATAATTTTAAATGTTGACGATATAGATATAAAAACAACTCCAACAAAAAAGAAATATCGTACATGTACTGATGTGGACACCAATTTATTTTGTGCCTCCCTATGGATAACATCCATCAATTCACAAATATGATATATAATAAAATTTATTAAAAAAGCTACTATACGAAATTATATTAGTACCGGTACTTTAAGAATGACAGCATTCTAATAAGATCTGCATTTCTTAATTTGCGTCGATGTGTGACACCAGAAGTCAGGACGTGTGTGCAGAGCACTGCTTCCTCTCCCTGCAGGGACTAAAATATATTTGTGCAGCGCATTACAAAGAAAGAAACATGCATCAATGAGAAAAGGCACGGGACACTCGTAGCCTACCTGAAAAAAGTAAAGCACTGTTAACTTCATTTGTATCTTTCTTATTTAGAATATGTCATTGTTTGACTGCATATTTGCTTATTTTTTGTAACCAAGATAAAAAATAAATAAAAAAATTAACTATATTGTGATTATTAAATGATGATTAAAAAACAAACATTAAATTACTCATATAATGAAATAAGACTTTGGTCATAATTTTGTTATGACAACACTAAGCAGCACAAGGGAAGTAATTTGGTGGATATCTGAATGACAGCAGAAAGGCTGTGCGTGATACTATGGGTAAGTGAAAAGACAAGCGAGAGAACTGTGGGAAGCAATCCGCATATAAAAGTGTGGCTCGATCCTTATCTTTTTCCTTCCATTACGTTACTGCCTTAATCCTTTCACTCGCTACTACCTTCATTACCAGCCCACCTTCGACTCAAATCTCTCTGTGTGTCTCTCCCTTCCTCTGTCTCTCGCTGGGAGTTGAAAAGTTCACAGGGCCTTTGAGCCGAATCTCTCAATCACCCCCTTCTACCCTTGGCCTCTGAGGCTGTGTGTGCACATACCCACCGTTCATGCACTCTCTCAGAGTCTGACGATCATTCAAATGCTGTGTGTGGAACTGATTCCTTGAGCAAGGCTGAAAATTTCAATTTGGTCTCTGCGAGCAGGAACCGTTCGGCTGTGGCAACTCTTCAGGGCCCAAGCCAGGATTACAGATTCATGCGGTAATGTGCTAGCTGCCTCTCAAGTTAGGTAAAAATCAATATCGCAGATGTTTATAAAACAGAGCTTCTCTCTGAGAGCTCTGAAACGCTACTGCCCTCCTTTTTTTTTGCTCTACCCAATCAAATCCGTTCTAAAATGACAAAACCAAGAGTCGAGGGGAAACAGACTGTGACCCAGTCTGTTTTATGATGTATTTAATAAGACAATTTCATGCCTCTAAATGAGCCAAAGATATCCTTCATTAAGACTGCATGGGCTGCGATGGACGATTTGTCATTTAATCCAGTTTAGCTTGGCATGATAAAGGGCATTAGAGTCAATCTGCCACACACAGAATTAGCTGAAAAAGCATGTTTAAGAAGAACTTTATCTGTATGGATGGACAGATCAACCAAAAATGAAAGTTCTGCAATCATTTACTTAAATTTATTCAATGATCACATAGTTGTAATCACGGTCATAATGCCACCAACTGGCAGCGGGAAGTGTGTGTCACTTACAAAGGCTTTGAAATCATCCTCTAACATTTACGCAAACTGCTTTAAGCAAACTTGTTAAGAAACGGCTGATGTAAAATTGGAAAAAGTATACGTGATATTATAAATAGTAGGGGTGTAATGATACGCTCAGGTCTTGATATGGTACGTATCTCCATACTGAGTTCACGGTACGATACATATGACGATATTTTGAACAAAATGAAACTGAAAATCAAATAAAATTTATTTAAAAAACATTAACAAATTTTAATAATTTTCCTTGTTGTACATAAAAGATCACATTTCAAGGTTTAATAAAAAATCTTCGCCATTCAAATTATCAGCTGAATAGGTCTGTCTGTCACTGAAAAAAAATGTTGAATTTAACATGAACTCTCCAAGAGCAGTACGCCGTTTCAGCAAAGGATAAATTGATTTCTAGCCCTTGCATTACTTTTACTACTAGATATATCTACTAGATATATTTATGGAGATAAGATATAAAAATCACCCTGTACAGCTATGATCAGCTGTTCGGCTGAGATTTTGATGTTTTGTTACGGAAAGGCCATAGCTGATTGGTTGGTTCTTGTTACATGGCCTGTGGTGCGCTTGCGGCATTCTGAAAAGTTGAGATATTTTCATCTCGATGCGCCTGGAAAACGCACCACTGCCATTATTCCATTGTGGTGCTTCCATAATGAGCGCGCCGTCAGTCTCTCTGCAAGAGACTGACGCGAGAAACGTTTAAACCTACTTGCAAGATTCGATGTGTGGGCGAAACACTTACTGAACTAGAGAGCTGATTGAGACACGCCCTTAATATGCGGTGACAACCCGGCTTGTCTCACTGCCACCTCCATGTTGTAGAGTAGGTCACATCAACCAATAAGATTGGCCGTCATATCGTAGAAGTATCGCCATCACTCTACGATACATATCGTAACATTTTTGCATCGCGAAATATATCGTTACACCCCTAATAAATAGTGTTACTAAAAAGGTAACACCAAAGTTTAATACTCTTTTTGCACATTTGAGGCTTTTAGCATGCTTAGAATTCATTAAAATTCAGCACACACATATTCATACAAAAGATGATATTTAGAATAATGGTTCAAATGGACAAAAACATTTGTGTCCACAAAATGAAAGTCAGCAGGGTCCAAAACAAGACTAAACCACATTGATTGCCATTATGTGGTCAAAAAACTTCAATATTCCTTCTCTTGTGTTCCACCAAAGGAAAAAAAAATTCATACAGGGTTAGAACCACATGAGGCTGAGCAATGATGACAGCTCTCAGTTTTGGTTATACTATCCCTTTAAACAAATTAAAAGATGAGATACAAATATGTACAGTATGTTGGACCTATGCTGTAAAAACTGTTCTGATTTTTTTTTTGCTTTGTATAAAATACCAAAAGTGTTGTGTAACATTGAATGAAATACACGAGTAGAGCAAATACAGGCCACCAGAGACATTAAGCATTGTTTGTGTGTGTGTTTATGGCAATGGAGGGATATACACAGTGAAGATGACTTTGATCTCAGGGGTTCATAGGGTCGGTGCGAAAATTTGGAGAGCATGTAGCCATTTACTCATCTTCCACCCACACACAGTACAGAATGACTCACACACTCTCAGCCGGCTGTGTATGTTTGTTTTCTTTCTGACTAGCGTGTGTGTGTACTCATGTGCATGTGTGTGGAAGGTTTAAGGCCTCCCTGCTCAAATGGAACAAAAGAGAATTGAGCATAAAGGAGGGGGGAAAAAACAATTCACAAACAAGAGGCAAACTGTGAGATTTCTGGCCAAGAGAGAGATGGGGAAAAAACCCTGCAAAAAGAAACAGGAGAAAACAAGTGCCTGAAAGCAGTCAGAGAACGCCCAGGACACTGTGTCCCGCTCTGAAATGAAGTGAGAGGCACATGGCTGGGCGGAACGGCTGCTTCTGGCCGAGTTTCAGCAGGTCGAAGCCTTTCCACCATGTTGCCTGATAGGGAACAGGCTCTTGCAGCTGTCCAGCCATTCTGTTCGCTGCAGGCAAAACAGCCTGGAGCCAGAGACCCTGACATAAGCGCCCCCACCCCCTGCAGAAACTGACGGAAGAGCGGAGAATAGAAAGGTGGAATGGGGCGGAAATACGTGGGAAGCAGGTTGCAGAGCACCATTTGTTCTCTGTTGGGAGCCTGAGATAAAAATATCAAATCTAGCAGAAGATTGAAGCCAGGGGTCAAGGGTGGGATTAAAATCCACCCCATATGCACAAAGGCGTCACACCCAGAAAAGGAAGCATGATAAGAGTTTTGCCAAATTCAACACTGTTGCCTTACATCAAATCACAAGCCTTGGGCAAGTCTGTGGAGATGATCTCAGAGGTCAAAACATTTGTAACATATCACTTTCACTACCACAAGTACGTTCAGGAAGTATAAATGTGTTCGCAACTTACTGCAGGCACCAGTAGCTTCTTGACCTCTTCGACAGCTCTTCTCATCTTGATCTCGGCACGTGTCTGTGTGTCCTCCACTGTGATCAGCACATGCAGGTCTTCATTTAGGTGCTCCCAGTTTGGCTTCCCTCTGTTCTGCTCCTCCTGAGAAACAGAGAGAGAGAGAGAGAGAGAGAGAGAGAGAGAGAGAGAGAGAGAGAGAGAGAGAGAGAGAGAGAGATGTTAGTAGCAGCAGTGACAGGATTTTTTTTTTTTTAACAGGGCATCAAACTTTGAGTCAGTGTGAGAGAGTGTGACACTTTCTTGCCATAGATGACAGCCAGCACTATGATGCAGACTCACAGTGAGTTAAAGACTGCTGCTCTTCAAACAGCAAACAGCAGCTATTACCACAGAAAACATTAACACAAGCTGGGAATCTGAGTAGAATATTTACCACCACATTCACAATTAGTCAGTTAGCTGCTGCATGCAATCACACACACACACACACACACACAAAAAAAAAAAAAAAAAAAAAAAAAAAAAAAAACTAAAAATGTCATAAAAAAAAAAAGTCTTCCCACAAATTTATTATAATCATGTTTTTCAGAACACACTAAAGTTTCATGGAGCAGCAATACAAGCAAATCAAATAAATAAAAGAAATCTCACAAAAAATGGGAAAATGAAAAAAACTATTAATTAAAACCTTTGCATATTAGCCAAATGCAAATTGACAGGTTAAAAATAAAAGGCTGCAGTTTATTTGATCAGTGTAAGTCCAATGCATTCTAACACAGTGATCGTAGAGAAGGCCAAAAATATTTCAATTTTAAGCAGAACGGGCAAAGCAACAAGCACAATTCTCCTGGTGATCATTTAAAATGCCCTGCAGTTGGTGTGCATGACCGTTTGATTGGCCTGGGTTAACAGCGGCCCATTATGCTACAGTAGAGCTGTCTGAACAGTTGAGGTGCTAAACTGTAGAAAAAAGAAAAAAAAAATGATAAAGGTTTTTCACTCTTGAGGGTGGGCCTTTTCTAAAGCCAACAATTACCCACCACCCAAGCTTTCAACACCTCTCAAAAGCCTGACAGTTCAGTTCATCCTCACTTGCACTATTTTTTAACCTGCTCAAAAAGATAAGCCCTCTTTGGAGGATTATTGAGAGAAACTGAGTAATATGGGACACCAAGCTCTGGTGTACATTTCAATCTTCATCACAAGCAAAGCTACAGTAAGATTCTGTAGGGAGCAATTAATGCTAAAACATTTTATTTTAAAGGCATATCCACTTCCCATCGCACACCTCTTATGCATGAAACGATCAGTAACACAAAGAGAGGATTCCAAGGGAAGTAATTTAAAGACCACTTGACCGGCCCTAAATGCTTCTTGTTCACATTGATTACAAGTACACTGTCAGCATCTGTCCCTCCCCCAATGATTCCAGTGATGCTTTCAGATCATTGCTCAGTCAGACACCTCAATTAGCATGCCGCTTCACAAACGAGCACAGAGTGGTGGATCTCAGCGGGGAGGAGGAGAAAGGTCCACCTGACACGCTTACTAATACACTGACTGAGACCCAGTCGAGTGCCTATCACACTGCTTTCCACGCCACTGCCATGGATACTGTTGCTATGACAATGATCAAAGTACAATACACTGTGAATGTGTGCATTAGGGCTGTCAAAATATCAGATTTTTACTATACAATCATTATTGCCAAAAGAATTCACGATAAAGATATCATTGTGATATTTTAAAAGAAGAAAAAAAATAATGCTATCAAATTCACCTGTTTTGTGTTGGCAACCAGCATTAAGGTGCAATACCTACTATGCTGGAGTGTCAACCAGATAAAACAATTACAATATTATCACACATGTAATATTACAATAGTATTACAAAACAATTTCACTTTTTAAAATATAGTAATCGTCAGTACCGTGACATAATGTGACATCACCAACATAGGGAATCACAAGAATAATGTACAGATTATCTACACATGTAATTCAGCTTCATGTCAACTGACCAATCAGAAGCTCTCAAACTGTGCACTGATGATCCCATTCATCCTTTATGAATAGAAACACAGGAAAGGATACTTGGATCTGCCAAAAGTACCAATCAGCCTTACCTTTTAAAAACAGACAAACAGATTGATAATCATCATTTCTAGATGATCATCAAGTGTTCTAAAACAGAAGCAACTAAATTGGTAGAGTATACATACAATACACATGTGTGTCTAATTTCAATTCTATGGCCTTTGTGTAGATATTTAAAGATGTATTTAAGCATGACTGTTTGGATATATATATAAAATGGTAACAGTTTATGGCAACACAAATGGTCAGTCCATTTGTAACATTAAGGTTAATAAATGCTGTAGAAGAATTGTTCATTGCTAAATCATGTTCATTTAAACATTTAGGCCTAATAAATTTAAATTTAAATCTCTTATTATTCAATGTATTATGAACTAACATGACTGATCATGGTATAATTAATTTATTAATATTTATACATTTAATTAAAAATGACAGTACATTTTCATGGTCCAGTATAGGTTTTTTATTTTTTTATTTTTTTATTTTGTAATGAAGTTCAGCACTATTTTACATGAAATGTTATGTTTGTATTCATTCAGTATCCATTTTTAAAAATTATCGGTTGATTAATCGGTTATCTGCCAGTGAGGTCTAACCTAGTTATTGTTATTGGTAAATTCCACTATGGGTCAACCTCTAAACTGTACATAGTACTTTTAAAAGCAAAAGTTACTGCATTATTCTCAAGGTGAACACAAAAAGCTTTGGGATCCATGTATGGAGAGAGGCCTTCAGCTGAGAGCAGAGCAAAGACATGGACTATAAACACACACCCACCCACCCCTGCCCATCAAGGAGCAAGGTCATTCCATGTCCTCTAAGGGTGGGTGAGGGGCGGGTAGCGCCGGGAAGGGAGAACAACCTGAAAGCCTCTGAAGAGGGCAAAGATTCTGTTTACCGACATACGAAACCAGCGGAGGGGTGACCCGCATGTGACAGGAGACACATGCGATGACAGACCTATAAAAGTACAAGAATGAATCCAAAAGCAGCTCGTCAGATGTGAGTGGGTCTGTGAACCTTTAGCATGTGCATATGGTCCGAGCTGTCACTCTGACTGTATGTGCACCAAAAGCAACAGAGCAAAATAAACCGTGCAAAGTTTTCACCCTGCACAGGTTCGATTCCACTGGCAGTCGGCCTGGCTGGAAATAATCCCAGGACCCTATAAATAATGTTCATATCAACCAGAGCAGACTGAACTCAAGCTACATTCTTGAACAGCTGTGCCGGGTGGAGTAGTTTACAGACACCTGTTTAGCAGGAGTGGAAAATTGACTGGAAAAAAAGCTCAAAATACCAACATGGGCAGGAGAGTGGTTCAAGGAGGCTCTTTTGAATGAACATGAGGAAGATTCTAACATTGTTCACATTCATATTCTTGGCACATACCTACGAAATAACTAAACTAGCACAAGATATTCCTAAGAAGTGGCTCTTCAGACAAATGCACAAACTCAAAGAAAATGGTAACAGCCAAGTTTCCATCTGAGATTTTATTTAGCAAATAAAAGGTTTAGCACATCAAATGTTAATTAATTTAAAGTGTTTTCGTTTAACTTTAATCAAATGAATGTCAATGCTTTAACTGTCACCATCCCACTAGTGGGATGCTTGGCGCTGTTTATTTATTGCCTTTGTTTGCATCACATTTTTTAGAAATCGTAAATCATAAATTAGGTATCATTCAAAAGCTCAAACTCAAAATTCACCCTGTGAAAACCATTTTGAAAGCGGACATAGCATTACCATGGAAACCGTACTTTAAATCTTTAAGCGGGCTCCTCTCCTTAAGCCGAGTTCAGACTGCACGATTTTCAAAGTAGTCGGGTCACTGTTCTTTTCACACTGCATGACTATCTTGGCCAGCATTCAGTTGCTGCTGTGCTCAAACTGCACGATGGATCGGCGATAGAAGGTTTCACACTGCATGACTTTACAATAGGAAGAATCGCAGACAACTCTGTCTGGCACGCAAACTACGTTTCACAACCAAACACAGATGTGACAAGGAAACAGCGCGATATCACGCGTGCAGGACCTGAATTATTATTATTAAAATTATTATTAAAAATGGTAGCCGGCAAGAAGCTTGCAATATGAATTGCTGGTGCGCAGATTTGCTGCGAATATAAGAAAAAAAAAAAAAAAAAAAAAAAAATGGAGGAGGAAATGGTTGGGGAGACTGTGGATTGTGTGTTCTGCAACGAGAGTTGGAGGTAAATAAATAACTTTTCAATGTGCTGCTGTTGCGGATGGTCAAGCAAATGTCTGTGTTGTTTTCATTTGATAGAATTGTAATGTTTATGTGAATGAAGCCATGCTTGCTGATGTTGTGGTCTATAACTCCTTCCCGAACTCCCCGCACTCTGTATCCTGCTCTCTCATTGGCTGTCAAGTCATCGCTGATGTAGTTTTGAATCGCAGACAGGTCCAGATATTTAGCATGCCAAATATCTCACGGGCGTCGGCGACTCGTCAGCGATTTTCTCAGATCGCGTCTTTGCTCATTCACACTGCGTGATTGTCACTCGCGTGAACGAGCACAGATTTGCCTGTGATTTCGGGCATTTGTCGGCGATTTCTCAAAACCTGTCGGCGAGCCAAAATCGGGGCTAAAATCGTGCAGTCTGAACTCGGCATTAGTGAACGTTGTGTTTCATATTACAAAATTTATTTTAATACTTTAGTCAAAACTTTTCTAATCTTGACAAAACATTGCCGGAAAGGTCTGAATCTCAAGCTTCCATATTTGGAGTCTGTTTTGTGATAGAAGTGATATTTGGACAAAAATGTATTAATTTGTTACAGGAGAATGCATCAAAAATATTCAATGGAACATGGATGGCATGTGGCGGACATTTTTGGAACAAAGCCTAAACAAAATTTGATGTAAATGTCAATTTTTGTAATATCAACATCAAATTGGGAACACTACTTGGTTAGATATGACTTTGATTTTATATCAATTTTAGAGTAAAAATTATTTTGTAAAATAAATATTTTATATAAAATAAATTTAGTACAGTACAATTGATTCAGTTAATTTAAACAGTAAAAATTATTTTTCACACTTTCATTTTTTTAAAATAGCTTTTACTTCAGCAACAATCTTCTGAGTGTCGTCTTTTAAACAGGACCAAACTTGGGTCTATATTCCAAAGCATTCGTGAATTACAATGATTTAAGTTTGGAGAGTGCATTTTCATGTCTATGCTCAAAAGAGGAGGGGGTCACAAAACTTCAAAAACTTCTAAATGTTGGTAAAAACTTTTTTAATGCAACTTAATTATAAATTCATTCAATCGGGTTTCATTTTTTGTTTTTATTTTGATCTTGTAATTTTTCATTAAAATTTCTCCAATCATTTAGTTTGCATAAATCCCACCGATTCCATACAGCTGACTGCAAACTCTCATTCAGATCTGCCTCTATCCAAACAATCAACAATCATTGGATTGTTAAAAACAATTTACTTTTCCATGAATGTCACAACACAAATTTAAGTAACTTATTTCCTATTGTGATCTGAGCAGTAATGCAGGTGTAAAGAAAAAAAGGAAGGAGACTCAATTTAACCAAGAACAAAGAGTAAAAACTAAAAAGAGAGGGAAGACAGAAGAGAAAAAAGCTTTAGAGAGAATACTGCGCATCTCTGGAGAGGTTCTGTGATGCTCCGGTGAGGGTGGCCGTCTGTTACATTTGATCTATGCTGAGAGGTTTCTGAGAGTCCTCAATTTGAACAGTGTTTGATCAGAGGACAAGGCTACACAGAGGGACAGGTTATTATCCAGAGTTTGTCTGTCCTGTCCTCACCCATTACGTCTGCTTGAGATTGGCTTCAGTACGCACACACACAACAACGTGAGGACGTAGTGTCTCTTGAGGCTGTGTGAACTGGTGTGTATGCAGTTCTTGAGAGGTTAAATGGGGTTAAACCACCTTTAGGGAGCTGTTAAATAAAATGTCAGTCTGATTTAACGAAGCATTTTCGCCTGAGGCTTCAGGTGATCCACGCCTTTACCTTTCATAGCAAACATTTAACACATCACTAACAAACAACTCATTTCACCGTTGCATCCCTACAAATGACCTGGAACCAAACCTTGTATTATGAGAAAGACTCCCACTGCACCTCGTCTCTAAGTCACTCTTTTCTCTTTCCCTCCATTTCTCTACATCTCCATTGCTCTCTCAGTCCCCAGAGGCAGCAGCACTTAAATTATTTAGAGGACAAAAACAGCTTTTCTAATGGACGCTAAATAAACAACCCCCTCAGCCCCTCAGCCCTTCTCCTTCTCAAGTCTCTCTGTTTAGATAGGTCTAACCATAATCACAACTGTCAGTTTCGGTGTGCGTGTCTCTCGTTCACTACTGAAACGTTAAGACACAACAGCATTTTTCTCTTCGCCATCAAGGTTTATTTGACAAAAATCACCGTCTGTTCTAACTACTCAGCCTCTAAAACTGCAAAAGGTCGTTGAATTAAAATATTCTGGATGTTAAAGTCATGATGGATTGAAGCAGCGACAGATCTGTTCTTCTGTATTGTGATCTACCTCCTAGTGAAACAAATTATCAAAAAATAAATGCAGGTAAGGGTTTTTCTATTGGTTCCATTGGTTGATGATTGTATGGAGGCAGATCTGAATGAGAGCTTGCAGTTGACTGTAAGGAAAGGGTACCCCAGCCAAGGATCGGCCATACTTCGGTGGAAAAGGATATGACAGAGTCAGTCAGGAGAATATTCTGAGAAACTCTGTTAGGAAGCAGAAGAGATCAATCTAGTGTTGAAGAGTATTACAGCAAGTATAAGATTAGTCATCCAGACAGTATATGTTTTGCATTCAGCAGGGCAACTGAAGACATAACCACAAAATACTATATTTATAAAAAAAATAAATAAATAAAAAAAACTTATTTCGAGGATTAAAGCCTTTATTTCTGCATCAAGCCCTTCAGTTCACACATATGGCTTCTCCAGAGAGAAGCACAGCTGGGGCCCAGGTGTGTGTGTGTTAATGCTAATGCACAGTGATGGGGATTTCCTGATAAAATAGCTCCACTGGGATGCTGACAGAGATACGAAGAGAAAGACTAGACCAGACAAATGTTGCTGATTCCTGGCAAAAAGGTCTCTGTGGGTTGTTTAAGACTTTAGAATTAAATCAACTCAGTTGCTTACTACAGAATCAGCCATTTCTTCTGATTTTTCAGCATGTAGTGCTGAGCAGATACACGTACAAATGTCATTTCTCCCAACCCTCGAGAAAGTCTCTGCTAGAGCTGACGGGGCAGTACTGTTATGTCTCCGTGCTACATAACTCACACCTGAAGCCATAATTTCCCATCATTCAGGCTTTAGCTCTTCCTCTGCTGATCATACAGTGGGTCCCTTCTGAGACTGTAAGGGAAGATCTGAGTCCTACTTTCCAGTGCGTCTACCATGTGCTTTTGTTCTCTCTGACACCCACACCACCACAGCCAGGCCTGAAATAGAACTGGGCCTCAGCCGGAGTGCTGCAAGCTAACTGTGAGTGTGCTGAAGAGAGAAAAAGACATTGGACAGAACAAATGAGTGAATTGGCTCATTAAGGACAAACTGGTTCCAAATGGCTAACGTCAGCAGAACGCTGTCTGTGAAGGAGGAAGAGGGGCTTGAGGAAGATCCAAATTGTGACTAAGTGGTCACATTTGTCCAAGCTGGTTCGACATGTCCTACTGCTGTGTCAATTTTTGTCGTGCTGGTGCCCCATTTTTTTATTATGTGGTGCAATTTTTTCACAAAATGAACCATGCAGACAATGGCCCAATGGACAGTGCAGATCAGAACAACATGCAAAAGACCAATTTAAACATTGCTTATAAGTAAATTCAGTATTGATTCATTCCGTTGTAAAAATCAATAGTTATTAGTTTAGTTAATTTATCTATACACAAGCACTGGAGAAAACAGTGATGTCATCGTCCAGCTCAGGTCCGTTCACATACATTGTTGTCAATGCAGGCAGATCAAAAACTTTGTTGAATATCAAGTGTCAAGTGTCCCCAACTAAGCAAGCCAAAGGCGACGGTGGCAAGGAACCCAAACTCCAACAGGTTACATCAGGTGAAAAACAGGTGATAAAAATGGAGGAAAAAGAAAACCTTGGGAGAAACCAGGCTCAGTCAGGGGGACCAGTTCTCCTCTGGCAGACAGCAGACAGTGCTTGATTATGATTCAGGCAGCTGAATCAAATCCCAAGTCCGATTGGGATTTCAACAGTCAAAATATTTAATCCAGTTCCATCTAACTGTGCCGTGTTAGAAGCACGGCTCTGTCCACTTAAATTTGGGCACAGTACTCTATTTAAATTGTCCCTGTATAAAACTTTTTACAGACTTTACTGTTGTTAATATCAGTAAATGTAAAACTTTATCATCTCAAAATCAAATGTTTCTGTGTATCTCACCTTCTTTCTGTCTCTCATGGAGCTCCTCCCTCTCACCATGATCTTGCAGCCAGTCTCTGCCTCCAGTTGCTTTGCCGTGAGTCCACGAGGGCCAAGTATTCTCCCGACAAAATTATACTGGAAAAACAAGAGTAAGGGAGAGAGATTAGAATGCATTCAGAAACTAAGGAAATATTTTTTTTTTTTTTAGAAAACAAGATGTTGCATATACACAAAAATTGCTGCTAAAGTCACACTTGAACTTGAAAATAGTTTATCTATGAATAAATGTATCATTTAATCACCTTTCTGTAGTTTCAAACCAGTATAACTTTAATTGAAAAATATTTAATTGCAACTATTCTATACAATGAAAGTAAATGGTGACAGACTGTCATCCTGCCTAATGTCTCCTTTTGCCATACAGGTTAGGACATGATGGTGGATAAATGATGACAATTTTCATTTTTGGGTGAACTATTCATTTAAGATGCATTTGATGAGTTATATATAATATTTTGACTCTGCAGCAGTCCTGACGACACACACACACCCCAGAATAATCTGAGTAGTGGCATCAAGAATCAGGGAGTACAGATAGCTGTATGTACTGGAATGACATTGGGTGAAAGAAAAAAAAAAAAAAGACGATATTTTAATTAGCTGTACAATAAAATCTGACACCGAGCACAGTGTGCAAATGTGTATTTCAAGAAATAAGCCAAAAAAGGCTCCTCTCTCTCCCACACTAATAATTTAATTAACTCCAATGTAGATTTCTGACCAGTAAACGTCGAGACGCTTTCATTTGTGGGGACTTTCAAATTAAATAAATTAAAAAACAACAACAACAACAACAACAACAACAACAACAACAACACCACCACAAATCAAGTGACGCGAATACCACAACTGACCAGGCAGCTAATCACTCCTTCTCCTCTGGCAGCCGCTTATGAGCTATGGCCTCAGCAAATCAGGAAGCCGGATAGAAAAATGAGAGCTTGAAAACATCTTCAAGCTCATGTTTGCCAAACAGAATGCTAAGAAGCGCTGCAAAGCCCCTTTCTTGGTTTTCCTCCTTCCTGCTCTTCATTTTTTATGTCCTTCATAATTCTTTCTTTTGGTTATCGTGCTCCGAGGGATGGAAAAGGGAAAAGCCGGCTGTACGTAATGTAAATAAGAAATGAAACAACGGGAGAGAATTAAAGTAGGGGAGGGGTCTTATCGTGGCCCTTGTCCCTGACGCTGTGCTTCAGGGCTTTGTCTGAGAGCACGCTTTATTTACCTCCGTAATCCTCCCAGCTTTACTGCGCCTCTCGACAGCACAGCTCAAAATAAAAATAATAAAATAAAATCCACTCTTTTTCAGTCTTTATCTCTATCAGTTCACTTCTCTAGCTCAGGGTAAAGACAGAAAGTCAGTCGTCTTGTAAGTGCTTAATCCTGTCCTGTACGAATACAGGCCACATACACACTGCAGCTTAATTCGGTTGTCGCTCCTCTTCTGAGTGCTTAATCCAGTTCTGCACCCACAAAGTTTGGTTATTTTAGTTTGAGAACTAAAACAATTACTCCTAAACAGCTCAGGTAATGACAACCCAAATCTGCAGTGTGCAATACAGAACTCTTATACAGAAGTTACTCTTGGTGCAAGTCAGCTTGCGCAGGCAGTCTGCCGGAAACTAGTTATTTTAGTTTATAAAATTTTAAAACCCATTGATTCGCTTCAAAAGGCCTTTATTAACCCCTGGAGTCATATGGATTTCTTTTATGATTGATGGGTGTACTTTTTTTGGCTTCAAAATCAGGAGCCCCATTCATTACCATTAAAAAGCTTGGAAGAGCAATATAAACCTAGGATGGCTTAAAAGATGAGTAAATCATGGGAAAATTTCCATTTTTTTGAAAACTATCCCTTTAAATGAACAACTTATTAATTTCTTTATTTCAACTAAATGCACCAATAATTTAAAAAAATTAGCAATTTTATAATAGGACTCAATAACGTACTTAAAAACGGGGGTTAGACGTGTGAACATGAGCCGGAACAATATTATGAATTAAAGGGGTGGTTACATGCGATTTCACTTTTTTAACTTATTGTGTAATGTTGCTGCTGGAGCATAGTATCTGCAAAGTTACAGCGCTGAAAGTTCAATGCAAATGGAGATACTGTCTTTTAAAGTTATAGCAGTTTAATGCCTACAAAAACGCCAGGGTTGGACTACAATGAGCTTCTTCCTGGGTTGATGACATCATAAACCCTTGCTATTAACATAAACACTGCCCCCGGGAACACGCAACAAAGTGGGCGAGGCCATGTGGCACAATATAATGGAAGCGGAAGAGTTACACCGAACGCGAGTTGCGTGACGCGACGCGTCAAAAGATATAGAACCCGTTATAATCTGTGATATTTTCTACACTGGATGCGGTGCTGAAGACAGCTTCCAGAATCTACACGAGTTCAATACTGGTTTTGCACAAAGGCTTTTACTGAAAGATGGAGCAGTTCCCACTTTAAAAGCAGAAGCTGCTGTTTATTGGCTTCAAACTGTAAGTACGTTTTATTGTTTGTACATGTCTTTTAAATGTATAGTTCTGTTGCTATTTTTAATTTATCAAGGACATAAACAAAGAGCAACTCGTTTTTGCTAGCCAGTTAGCCAGGTTCTAGTGCAACAAACTCCAACAAACGTCTATGTTCACAGACAAACAGTTGTTCATGCTATAAATTAAACGCTACCTTTACAAAAATGCGACTAAGTCATGTATTCGGCTGCAGTAAAGCTTTAATCAGGATAAAAGCTAACAAACAGCAGTGACAGCTTATCTAAACACTTTGACACAAATACTAAATGAAATACCATTCATAAACATCCTTTAAAAGCCGTGATTGCAAAGGTTCTGCTTTACCCTCTTCATCTGGTTCTGATTCTGGCTCAATTTGATACAGCAGTATAGGCGCTATTATTTACATTTCCTCTGAAGCGCTAAATACGGATTGTAAGGGGCGTGGCGTTTCCGGACGCTTCAGTGAATCACGATACACTGGGCCAGCTACCAACCTGCTAACCAATCTGAGCACATTGCATATTTCGGAGGGAGTGGCTTCATAGAAGCAGGAAATCAAACAAGCTGTTTATATGACAGTGGAAACAGAGGTGTAGAATAAAGCCAAAATATTTAAAAAATACAAAAAATAAAAATAATAATATTGTGAAATATGATTACAATTTAAAATGAATGCTTTCTATTTTAATATATTTTAAAACAATTTATTCCTGTGATGGCAAAGCTTATTTTTCAGTAGCCATTAACAGTCTTCAGTGTCACATGATCGTTCAGAAATAATTCTAATATGTTGATTTGGTGCACAATAAATATTTCTTCTTATCACCAATGTTGAAAATGGTTGTGTTTTTCCTCATATTTGCGGAAACCGTCAGAAACCTGAGCAGAAAGTTAAATTTTTTTTTTTTTTTAATATCATAAAAGGTCTTCACTGTCACTTTTGATCAATTTAATTCATCCTTGTTGCATGAAATAATAATAATAATAATAATAATAATAATAATAATAATAATATTAAAAAAGCACTAATCCCAGACTTTTGAATGGTATCTGCATTATGAGAGGCTTTACATTAATGTTTTGTGGAGCTTTGAGCAAAAATTAACCTGCTCTGGTCATGTGAACATTTTTAATTGGCTTATGTAAAGAAAACATTAACAACTAGCCCCCTCAAACTGAACACTAAATTTCATTCAAAAAAGTAACCCATGGGATTAAATGGGTTTTAAAGAACAAAAACAAACAAAACTGGACAATTTGTCACCAGTTGTTGCTGTCATCTTGGTAATCTGACAGCTAAAAGGTTAAACTTTTGCCATGTTTCTTTTAACCAGCCATAGATGCCAAAATGTCAACCATCAGGAGTGACTCCTCCACGCCGTACACGATTCAATACCCACAATTAATCACAGTTGTCACTCCTACAATTTTGCAGAGTGCATTATAAGCCAACAGAAAGAAAACTCAAAAGACAGACTCATGATTAGTCAAACCCAAAGAACAGGCAGCATGACCTGCCTGAATAAATAGATAAACAATGCTGTATCGCTCTTACGGCTTATTGTTCAAACACAGATGACGCAGCGTAATCCGACAGCTCCGACTGTGTAGGTGGATCAGATCCGCTGGAGTTCTTCACATACATTCCAAAATGCTCTCTCATGAGACGCTGAGCAGGATACACGTGTAAAAATGTGTACTAAAGCAGCAGTGCCACACACCACATCACATTACATCATCTTCATGAGACAGCCAGAAGTGACAAAGCCTTAGGTGAACATGTGCGGTGACTGTCCCTCTCATCACAGTCACGCAATTGTAAACAAAGAAGACGGTGAAAAAAACAGTAGCAAAAATACATATGCAACAACACCGCACGCACAGAGCAATATCAGGATGATCAGATATCATCAGAAGTTCATCACTCCCTCTCTTCCACAGGAGCGCACCTGCACGATCCCTCTCTCCATGCAGATGAGAGAGGATTCTCCTCTGTGCGTATGTGTGTTGATGTTGATTGGACATGGCAGAGAGCAGCGGCCTGATGCGGTGAGGGAAATTGCTCACTTTGAATACTGGAACCAGACAGTAATTACAGCCTGGAGGAGATGCCACCATTTTACTTCCTGTAGAGGGAGGAATGGAGGCATGAGGGGAATGATAGAGGAGAAATAGAGAAATACTATAGTTGTTAGACGACAGGATAAGGGAATGTTTTGACTGTATGTTGGCATGTCATGTTTTTGAGAGAGTCTGAGAGGGGCAGAGAGCAACCGCAAAAAAAGCCTGGAAAATTCCACCCTACTGCCACACAAACATCTGCCACAGATAAAAACAGGGCTCTGGGTCACACATCAGCTCATTTAGTGATCTCACCAACAAGGAAAATAAAATAAAATCTAGACACCAGACAGACTGAAAACAACAATTTGACTGCTTATTTTTACAAGTAAAAAAGTAACCCACAGCAACCAATCCACATTTAAACAATTTCAGACAGACAAAAGGAAGAATAGCCGACAAGGATAGCTCTACAACCTCAAAAAATAAAGATCTAAAAGACACTTAATAATATTATTATTAAGAGGTCATGACATAACAAAAACAAATTTGCCTTGATCTTTTGACATATAAGAGGTCTTTGTACCATTTAAACACCCTGCCAGTTTCAAAGCTTAAAATGTCCAGCTCATTATAAACAAAGCATTTATTTAATTCAAGCTCCACAAACAGCTTGTTTAGATATTGGGGGACTTGTGACGTCACACGTGCCAAGACATTTGCATATGACTGCCTTCTGAGCAAGACATTGACGAATACTTTCACATCGTCGCACCATAGGCCCTGCCACTGGTGTTCAGTCTGATACTTGCCTACACCAGAGCATCGCGTCAAAAGCAAATAGAAACCATGATAATCACAGATGCTGTCTACACTGCATACCGTATATAAATGCATGTTCACTTTACTCCAATCGCTTGAGTCTGCAAACAAGAGGACAAATGGAAAAGTAAACAGAAGCATAAAGAAAAAATTGCTTTGACATCCTGTTTAAACAACTTTTTTGCATCTCTGTACAGACTTCAGAATGATACCAGTGTCAGAAACAAGTGGATGGTTTATGTTTAATGGTGTCCTGGATCGCGTTGCAGGATATGTTTGTTCAGAGAATTTGACTGCATATTGTTTGGTAAATGAGGCACAGTGTAATGGAAAGTTTGCAAGGAAAATTTTGACAGATGAAGCAGTCAGCTGTATTGGATCTGACAGCAGCTGCATCACAAACCGCAAGTAAACGATTTCATAATGCTTTGTCTGTAAATGACGGCTTTATAATGTTTTCAAAACACTTGCTCATGTGCAATAGCGAGTGGGCATTAATAATGTTTCCTATGCAATGACTCTCATATCAGTGGCATTATACTGACAAGCCTTAAACGAGCCACCCCTTAAAAACAGATCATTTCAGATAGAGCATCAGAATGAGGGTTGGAAATAATTGTTTGAAACATGTTTTTTGTGTGCGCGTGTGTGTGCGCGTGTGTGCGCGTGTGTGCGCGTGTGTGCGCGTGTGTGTGCGCGTGTGCGCGTGTGCGCGTGTGCGCGTGTGCGCGTGTGCGCGTGTGCGCGTGTGCGCGTGTGCGCGTGTGCGTGTGTGCGCGTGTGTGTGTGTGTGTGTGTGTGTGTATTTTTTTTTATTTACCTTATTAATTTTATTTAAAAATTTTAATGTTCCCGGAGGTTCACTTTATTTACATAAGTGAACTTCAGGGAACATTAATTTTAGAAAATCCATGTCATGACCTCTTTAATATTAATAATAAATTATTATTTATAACAGAACGTAATTAGTTGAAAATTAATAACCTCCATTAAATTAGAGTAATTTATTATAATTATTAAATAATACTGGCTAATCTGTTTTTTTTTTTAGCATAATAAACAATAAATAAGGTAACACTTTACAATATGGTTCATTAGTTAACATTAGTTCATGTATAAACTAACAAACTAACCATGAGCAATACATGTTACTATATTTATTCATCTTTGTTAATGTTAGTTAATAAAAAAATATAGCTGTTCATAGGTTGTTCATGTTACTTCACAGTGCATTAACTAATGTTAAATACAACTCTTGATTTTAATAATGTATTATTAAATGTTGAAATTAACATTAACAATGATTAATAAATGCTGTAGAAGTGCAGTTCATTATTAGTTTGTTAATGTACCTTATTGTAAAGTGATACAATAAATAATAATAACATTTATTTTTTATTATCCTAAAAGGGTACTGAAAACACTGATTAGCCAATATTATTATTATTAATAATAATCACTAATTAGTCATTATTATTATTATTTATTATTAACATCATAAAACTTCAATACCCACCATCATATCCGACAACACTAATTCGAATGATCCTCAATGACTATGAATGATTTGATGAACAGGGGTCCTAATAGAGGGTAAAGAGAGAATCAATGCCTTTTTGTTGCCATTTCGTTACGTCACCATGAACCCTGGTAACACGTCTGCATAACTGAAAAATCTATATGCCGTGCACAGGAGTGTGTGTGCGAGGATGTCAGTGTTAAGCTGTAGGGATGTATAACAGAACAGCCTAAATGTGAGAGCAAGTGGAGAGTTGAGCAGTTCAGGGACGCAGCCAAGGGACCTGACAGAGACAAACGAGCAGCAACAATAATGCAACATTATACCTCCTGCCCACCCACTCCCTTCTCTCTCCTCCTACCTCGCTATCCTCCATCACAATCACTCCACCCTGCTCCTAAGGTCACGCTCCTTCATTGCTGAACATTTAACACACACACTCGTAACGGCATCACCAAGAACACACAGAAATTGCAGAGAAAAAAAAAATGAAGAGGAAAATGGGATTATCAGAAAGGCTGTCACTCATCTGGGATGGAAAAAGCATGGTGTGAGGGAGGGATAGAGGCGAAACTATAACATTAAGATGTGTGAAGGTCAAAGTTTAAAAGCTCAAGTGTTGAAGATCACAGAGGGGGCATCCAGAATAAAATGTGCACCTGCGATTAGTTTGCCTAGTGTAACCATAGGCTGTGCCTCGTCTGGAGTCAGTGTTTCTAAATAAGGCCATGTCTTTTGATAGGGTGCATTCAGACACACTCTCAGCTTCTCCACAGCCAATCAAAACACAGCAGTCAGCATTCATGCCAATCAGACTGCACCTGTCAGCATTTATTCAAATCAACCAGTATATGTTGACATGACAAATCAACACACAAGGCCAAAAGGGTCAAACAACGGAGCAAATAAGCTTACATGTATAGTCTTAGATGTTAAGCTCCATGCTGACTACTAATAAACATTTCATCTTAGAAGTCCAAAAAAAGAAAAATGAGTGCTTCTATAAAAATTTTGTACAGACTGTTAATACTTCAAGCTGATTTGACCCACACACAAACTGAGGGGCTACAGAGGCATTAAAATGAAATGGAAATTTACACTGTTTTCAAAATGCATATTATAAGATCTTACTGTAAATGATTCATCAATGCGTGTTTTATTTATATATATATATATATATATATATATATATATATATATATATATATATATATATATATATATATATATATATATATATATATATATATATATATATATATATATATATATATATAATTAAAAAAAGTAAGACTACTTCTCTTTAGTGATATATGCCAGACTTTTCCAATCATTTCGTCCACGTGAACCACATCTCTTTCTTACATTTAACTGCAAGAAATGGACAACCAATGGAAAGGAACAAGTTCTCACCCTACACTTTTTTTCTTTTCAATAATCATAAAGTAAAAATAAAGTTTCACTCAAATGTATATCACAATATGTAAGAAAAGTTCTCTCACTACTTCATCATTCAGTGCTCTTTTGTTTATAAAGGCTGGGTATCAGTACAAATTATTTGATTTGATTTCAATTTTAGTATAATTTACAACTACAAAAACATTCATTTAAAAATTTGACAACAGAGATCAAACCATGCAGAAGAGTAAGTAAATCAGAAAATCAGCCCTATTTGCTTAAATGCATTTATCAGCTGAGGGCAGAAAGAAAGAAAACAAGTACAGTACAGTACTGCATTAAACATACTGATCAGGTTCTGATCAGTTGTGGACAGCACAAGAGAAACAGAGGAGGGAGCTCAAGTGTAGAGCGGAGCAACAGTGCTGAAAACAGCTAATCCAGCGAGTTGGAAAAGAAAATCTGAGGTAATGCATCCAACTGTGGCCTCCCAGTGGAGTGATACAAGACACGCTTTCCACACACACACACACACCGAAATAACAATCTGCTCACCACAGTGTAAGCACATCTGTCACTGGAGTTGTGAAGAAAAGCGTCAGAAAACAGTCTTCTCTCTCACCACATCACTTCTGTATTCTACCCTGTCCTTTGTTTTTTCAGTTCGTTCTGTAAACAGGTGTTGCACACAGCATCACCCTTGCCTCAACTCCCTCCTCCTCTGCAGCTTTACACATCCTCTATTCAGCACTTCATTTCTTACCTTAGTCATTCCAGTACACCTCTCTCTCTCTCTCTCTGCCCCATATTTGCATTATGTCTTGCTCTCTGCATCACATTTAGTTCAATCCTCCAGAGGGAAAAAGGAAAACATTACAACCCATGATCATTCTGCTGCCGTCTCTGCAGTGTCTGCTTGGTTTTCTGTATTATTTCATCATAAAAATGAAATCTCAAAAGTTTCAGCATATAATTAAATTAATCTGTATGCCATATATCTAAGAGAGAAACCGAGATAGAGAAACCGAGTGTAAGAGAGTGAGGGAGGGAGAGAGAAGCAGAGATAACCTATCGGATGCCCTTGCTAATTACTAATTAACCTGTGTCAAGCAAGCGTGTGGTGTGGCAGAGCTGAGAAACAGTTTAATCTCCAATGGCAGCTGTGGATCTGAGTCAGGTTAGGAATCGAGATCCAGTTCTTGTTCAGAACTTTTTCTCAGAATTCTTCCACCAATGCAGATGGAAATCTATACTGTAATACAGGGTTTCCTATGTTACTACTGAATCTAGTTGGAGTTGTGAGCTTGCAGTCTGAACTGAATATGATGATAATACTAGGGATGCACGATCCGATATTCAGATCGTGTATTGGCTCCGATACTGCCATTTTTATCGGATCGGGTATCAGCAGGACGGGACCGATCCAAATCCGATACTGTGCGTGTACTATTGTGTGTTATTGTTAAGCTCCACAAAAGGCACAAAAACAATAAAAAGCACCATAAAGGTTCTGTGCACAATATTCCAAGTGTTCAGAAGACATTCCATAGTTTAATTTGAGGTACAGATGAATATTTAAGTCGTTAAATTAAAGTTCACGTAAATGCCTCCCTCCGCTGCGGCTGTCAGTCATTCTCCATTCAGCATTCAGACTGCGTGTCGCGTTCGGTTACGACAGTCAACACAATGAAACTCTCTCCAAGATGAATCAATGTTTCTATTATTATACTTCATCTGTAGACAACGATACCGGTAATACAATACGCATCAATATATCTTCACTTTGTGCTTTGAACTTTTCAATGCGGAGCGCTGTGACTCCATGATGCTTCAAGCGCATCATTCTGCACACGGGATGTGCATAAGCGCTTTGTGCCACTCTGTATGGGAACCGTTCATATTATAATACTTTTGCGCAATGAAAGATTGTTAATAGCATTTTTTTTTTTTTGTTCTGTCCTATCTTTCATATGTTGCTGCATCATTTTAAATTTTTATATTTTAATGATAAGACATTTAATAGCTTTCGCTTTTTTTTTTTTTTTTTATAGATTTCGTCCACATTTTCATATTTATTCACAAACTTATAGGATAAACAAACAGGCCTAGGCTATGCATTTATTTATATTATGAAAAGAAAGTATTATTAAAAAAAAGTTCAAGTCTGCATCACTTTTCAGTTTTCATCAAACGCTTGAGGATCGTGAGTGAACGCGATCATCTCTTCCTTTTAACTACTTTACAGAAGAAAATAAACATGAATGAAAATCAAAAAATATGTTGAAAGTTGCAGTAGCTTACTGAAATCTGTATAACGCCAGTTCAATCAGTGTTGTAAACAATGTCACGTATATACCTCAGAAAAACTATTCGTTGACCATAAACTTAAAGTCAACAGCAAGAAAAATAAAACAAACTATTTAAAAAAACCGAAATGGATTAGAAACTTAAGTATTATAATATATAATAAAATGAACAAACTGGGTACGTGTAATCAAGCGCATCGTTTTCATTTTGTTCTGGAGACGGAAAATTCTCAGTTAATGCGACCTTCGGTGGCGCGGTTGTCATGCTGACCGTCACAGCTCGTGAGGCATACAGTTTATTAGGTAATTTAGCACTTTTCTTATTACTTGAATATCGGATCGGTATTGGCCGATACTGAATCCCAGGTATCGGAATCGGTATCAGAAGCGGATCAGTGCATCAACTAGAGAATACAAAGGCAATAAATAGACAAAATATCTTACAAACTAGCTGTCCTTACTGGCTGCCCACAACAAACATGCAAACTCATAAGTTAAGGCTGGAATACACTACTTGACTTGTACATGTGCTAAATTTTGTAAATATACTGATGTATTCTCCTGTGTTGGCGTAGGTTTATAAATGATTTACCTTACAAATCTGATGAAATTGTGCACATTGCGTTACCAGATGAATGTTATAAGCAAACCAAACTCACAGTATGCAGAGATGGAGTTTGAGACACGCTCCATGCAAATAAATGATAAGAGTTCATGTGGAGTAGCATTTACTGTGAACGGAGCCGCTCTGAGATGCACGTAACCTACACGCTTGGAAATAATTAAAGCGCACATATATTAAACCTGAAGGGCATATATTTATTTAATTAAATGGCAGCCTTTGTGAATTCATAATATACCTATGCTAAAGTATGGATTTTAAATGATTTTAATACATTGTGCAGCCATAGAAAACAATATGTGGAATGCACCACTTCCGGTATTTTTCGAGTACTCTAAATTCAAGTACGAAATTGAGTAATAAAATATATAAGTACTGACTGACTGCTCATATGACAACATAATACTAAACAACAAAAAAACTAAAATAATGGAACCATTCCAATTTATTCCAAATTAATTGTAGCCAGTAATGATTTCTGCCAAATGCACAACAACACACCATCATATGGGATGCTTTTATGCATATTGCACACAAACAATCGGCAGTATCTGGCAGGAAAAAAAAAAAATAAATAAAAATTAATCAATATGGCTTTTACACAAAAAAACGGGAGGCTAAAGCAGTGTTACAGATTAGAGTTTTCTTGGAGATTTCTGTTGAGTTCAACAATCAAATGAGCTATCAAGGATCAGTTGAGAGTATCGCTCCTTACAGATTTATACACACACCAAAAGAAATGCACACACAAACTCCAGATGATCTCATCCAAACTGAACAACACATAAAAGTTGCAAAACGACAGTCCAACAGTCCAAACCTTGAGTAGTTGGTCCAAATTAGACTTCTATTCTCCACTCTTCTATATCCCTCACTCTCCTCTATGTGTGTGTGTGTATGTGTAATAATTTGGAGGGCAGAAAATCCAATCTGAAACATTATGACACAAGTCCTTTGAGAGCAAAGTAATTACTCTCTCTAAAGAGAGAGAGAGAGAGAGAGAGAGAGAGAGAGAGAGAGAGAGAGAGAGAGAGAGAGAGAGAGAGAGAGAGAGAGAGAGAGAGAGAGAGAGAGAGAGAGAGAGAGAGAGAGAGAGAGAGAGAGAGAGAGAGAGAGTAGAGAGAGTAGAGAGAGTAGAGAGAGTAGAGAGGCAGCCTGTTATCCCTAATATAAATCATCTTTTTTCATCTAGTTACCTCTCGTTCTCTCTTGTTTAATCCTTTCTAAACACCAGGAGCAAAATCAATCTTTGTAAGCTCCCAGCATTTAGTCCTGACACACAATAACAAAATATAAGCAAACAAAAGCCACATGAGCACAGAGGTGATGTGGTAAACAGGTGGTTTAACAGATGACTAGTGTTACTAAAAGCTACAGTTCCATTAACATTTAATCTCTTAGTAGACACTTTTATCCAAAGCGACTTACAAATGAAGAAAAGCATAAGCAATTTATCATTCGAGAGTCAGCAATATTAGTAGTACTGCAATATTGAATATCAAGAGCAAGTACAAACAAACATTACAAAACAGAGCAGAAGTTTAACTGTGGAAAAAGTACAATTTTTTTATTAAATGCTAAGTACAAACAATTTACATGTATAATATCCAGACAAGGAACAACATATTACTAAAACAGAGGTGAATAGTACTGTTATTGTTAAGACAAAGTTACGGACACTGATTTGAGAAGAACTAGTGGATGAAACCTGCATCACTTCTTGTTTTGCCTGTCAGTTCTGCCCTCTTTCTCTCTGAGCCAAATGTAATTTGTGTCTGAATTAACACGAGCATGCTGAACAGGGCAAAGGAGGCAGCGAGGATGTAATCTCTCTCTCTCTCTCTCTCTCTCTCTCTCTCTCTCCCCGAGTCAGCCCACTGCACTGGACACACACACACACACACAAAATTTCATATGCATCCCTGAAGATGCTGTTGGCTTCTAGTCCACCTGCCAAGTCTGTCTGCAGAGGCCCCCAATTACAGTCTCTGAAATTCATCAGCCACACACAGTGGCTTAGTTTCAAAAACACAGCAAGTTGCCTACATTGACAGTGTTTTTGGGCATCACAGGCATGTCGGAACACACCCATGGTGGGCAAATCTGCCATCTTGGTACAAGACAAGGCAACTAGTCATCCAATAATTTGGTAGGTTGAATACTAATGATTTTTTCGTAGTTTCGTAGTATCTTTATTACATCCCTATTATGTAGAAAACTCATTAGATTTAAAATGCAGTTTGAGGCCTAAACTGTGACATGACCATGTGGCTTTTCTGACAATTACAGAACGTTTTCCTCGAGTTCTGCAGGACAACCTACATTAAAAATGTTCCAAATGAGCAGCGCTGCTATAATTTTTAAACTGCACTTCTGAGAGCATGCAGAAAATATGAAACATCTGCATGTACAAATGGCAATTAAGAACGAATGTCAGGGAAATGAAAAGGCGCGCATCTACAGAAAAGCATAAGTGGCAATGAGGGGTCTGTGTGTGCAGGCGGGCCGCCTCTGTTGAATCGGTGAGCTTTTCAGAAATGGCTCGATGTCATTTGCAAGGCTCGATTGGAGTCCTTTGGCTTCAAAAGCCCCAGTAATAACCTGCAAATTAAAACTGGAGGCTTTAGTCTGATCTCCAACCTACCAAACCTTAATATTGCCTCACATAAACAGCTTTCCATCCCCCAATAAGCCCACCACCCTGCTTTCCCATCAGACAGGGAAGAAAATCACTTTGAAAACCCTTCAATAACAATCCTAGCATTAGACACCCATAAGTTCTCAGTTCAAGGATGACTCTATTAATAGCATGTTGCTTCGGTGAGCTGATTGCAGCCGAACAGCCGCGTTGCTGCCGTTAAGTGAGCCAGAACCCAGAGGTGACCACTTCCTGAATCTCAGAGAAGAGATCAGATGGTTCAACTGCACACATATGGCCTGAATAATGCCGTTATGCACCCAAGAGAGAATTTAGCTGGAAAAGAACTGCCGGATCCCAGCACAAATTATATGTTCTTATGCAGATGTGTCTGTGTACAGTCCTACAGGTGTTTGTAGGGCATGTGAACAAAATTACAATATATAACCAGCTAAATGAATCAGAATTTACATAGTCCTGTGCCCATTAGGGGTGGGACAAAATATAGATGTGGCAATATATCATCGTCTTTCTCTGTGCAATACAAGAATCGATATGCTGCGCCAAATATCGATATTTTAATTGATAAAATAAGATGCAATAAATAGATTTCTCTGCTCAAAGTGTCGCTACTTCAAGGCGGCGCTCAATATATGAATGAGGGAAACGTGAACATAAGTTAAACAGCCTTAAGCCACGTACACACCGGGACGAATACCGCACGTGCTTATCGCCAGCGTTTTGAGATGTTTTTCATGTTTGATTTTCATTGGCGATGCGCCAAGTGAACGTGCAAATTCACTCCCTGACAGTATATGGGGCTTGTGCTGAACAGTAGTGCAAATAAAAATATTTACGATATAAAATTAAAGAAGATAAAAATACAGAAATTAAATGGCATATATGTAGGGCCCTATAATTTCCACGATAACGGAATCGCGGACAGAATCACGGAATCCATTCATAAAAATTTACTATATACGCGGAATGTCAAGAAATTTGTCAAATTTTTGATGAATTAAAAGCAGGTCAGTACACTTAAATTAAATCGCGATATAGACTAGTGTGTGAATATTACAACGCAAAAAGACTATTTAAACATGAATCCTGCATGTCTGTGTGACTCCGAAATTAATGATGCGGAAGCGCGGTTTCATTTACCTCACACCGCCTCACACACACTCGTGCGGGGGCGCACAGACGCTGAAGCACATGTGGCGCTCGCGGTGTTTTCGTCCTCTGTTGCCTTACTATATGAACGCACAAATTCATCTCCAGAGCTGCTCTGAAAGTCACTTCATCAGCATTTAACCGCTTCGTTTGAGAAAACTACCTTCATAAACACAGAGAATCTCAAAGCTCTAGACAAACCGTCAAAATAAAAGTTCGATTTAACATGCTTTTTGATTATTAAAATGGAATTAAACCATTAAAATGGAATCCAGAAAACAGAATTTGGTAAAAATAAAATTTGAGGGGAAAGAATAAAACGTTTATCATAGGGCCCTAAATTTGTAAAAAAAAATTTTGTTAAACTTTTATTAAATTGTTGGTAAATTGGACAAGATTCATTATTTTAATTAATTAGACATGCTTTTTGATAGCTAAAATTTAATTAACCATTAAAATGGAGTCAAAAAATAAATAAAACTGAAAAAAACGAAATCCAGAAAAATTAAAACGGAAAAAACGGAATTTGGGAAAAAATAAGGCTTTTTTTTTAAATGACGCTTTTATGCCTGCCGTTTTTCGCGTCGGGGTGCACACTTACATTGGCGCCCTTTGTTTAGTCACGAGGCGTTAAACGGCAGCGATAATCGCACGCGATGTTCATCCCGGTGTGTACAGGCCTTAAGAAAAAGAGGTTTTTAACAGGATGGCATACAGCAGTGTGAGTAAAACAGATGCCCCAGCCACGTTTAAGTTCAAAGTCTTGACACACTTTTATACCAGTGATGTAACAAACGTAGACATCTTTGACGTTCTTCACTGAGTGCTTAGATATACACGGGAGCATTTGAAAGCATATATTAGGGATCCGCTGATAGACACCTGCTTTCGAACGCTCCTGTGTATATCTGTGTAAGCGTTTGGTGAGGAACGTCATAGGGTCTTGTTTGCACCTGGTCACTGTTTAGCAATATATCGATTATACACTAAACCACAGACATCTTCATAACAGTGTGTTTGGCCTGCAACACACACAGAGACTGCAATGTTACAGCAGAAAGCAGTTTGTAGAAGACAGGTGATGTAATAGGATTTTGTCCAAGGAGAGAGCGCACTAAACGTCTTGCTGAAACTCACTGGCAGCACTAGAGGAAAGACAAAGATAGAGCGAGAGAGAGGGGGAGGAAAAGTGTCACTTCCAGATAGACCTGGTCTGTCAGCCATCTTTTTTTCTTCCCAGACGTACAAGTCAGACTATTCCATCTGAAAAGCTCAGGAGAGAGAGACTGTTACTGTATATAGACAGAGGTTTATAAACAGGGCAGCTACCAGTGCGTTCAGAGATGTTTTGAAGGTTGTGGTTCGACCCCAGTGTTTGATCTAAGGTTAGATTCTTTGGCTTGGCTGCACAACTGAGCACAAACTCACAGATACAAACACTTGTAAACCAATGGTCACATTCACAGGACAAGCTATTTTTATGAAATGGACACTCTGTGCTAAAGACAGAGGAACAAAGACCTAATTACCCATGAGTGAGAGTTAGATTCCAGTTGATATACTATATATATTTAACCATCTACAATGCGAGTAAATCACTCGCATATGCAACTAAATCTTCACTCTGGGTAACTAAATAATGTCTATAATTAGTCATGGGCTAATAAATTCTTAGATTTTACTCACCTGTGTGTGTGTGTGTGTGTGTGTGTGTGTGTGTGTGTGTGTGTGTGTGTGTGTTAGAGGCTAAGTATAAGCTTAGCATAGATATATTTTCACTCACTGAACACTTCTGCTCTCCATCAAGCGATCTGTACCATTTCAGCTCAATGGATGCACAGCGTACCTTTATTTGATGTACCACAAACTCTAGTGTGAGGACTAGGACTCGCCGTCGCTTTCTCACATACACGCAAAGAACGAGGGCGAGAACTCTTGAATACCATGCAGAATCGATGCGCTACATGTAAACGATATTCTTTGTTATATCTTCCTGTCAAAATAACAGAGTTAATTTGGAATTATACAGCTTTTTAGAACAAGTAGAAGATATGCTGGTTTCTCAGATAGTGGGCGAAACTAATATGCAAACGGCAATCTCTATTTCAGTTCCTGTTTTGATTTCAGCAAATCAGTTTGAGCGAAAAAAAGATATCGTGATTAATATTCATGAACCCAGCAGCTCATCAATCCTTAGTGCGTTATATATTGCTATTAGTAATAGTATTAGTACCAAGTTTTATTTCTAATTGCTAAAGTTCTATCATTAAATAGTGCTTAATTATCATAATATAATGCTTGATTGACTCATCTTAAGAGTGTGCTTTCAGATATTTAAAAAGCTGTGCCATTTTACAAAGATAAGCTGATTTGGTGGAATCATAGTATATTAGTGTGGCGAGTAAGCTTAAAAAAATAAATAAATAAAAATAAAAAATACTAACCAGTTTGGTTACTACCCAAGGTTTGCATAGAGGGTTGATTTTCTACATTTTTTTGTATTTGTATTCCTGAGAATACATTTTTTTTTTTTTTGTATTTCCTGTTTACTCTATGTTCCTTTATTTATATTTCGAATTTATTTTTTTTCCTATGTCCTTTATAAATATGGAAATGTGAAAATATTGAAAACGATCAAACACGTTTGTTTTATTATATTAGTGAGGATTAGGGATGTCCCGATCACGTTTTTTTGCCCTCGAGTCCGAGTCAGAGTCATTTGATTTTGAGTATCTACCGATACCGAGTCCCGATCCGATACTTCTATAATACATTAAAAAGAATAAAGAATAGCGAAAAAACAGATCCAGGAACAGTGCTTTTCAGGTTTTTCAGGTATCTAACAGTCGTTTTCAGGTACAGAAAATGGATAAAGTAATCAAATATAAATTATCACTGCATATTATCTTTACTGTATAAAATAAAGATTAATAATTATTGAAGTTACAAAAACTATTCAGTCAAGAGTAGTAACTTAAGTGATTTCTTTGTTATTTGATTTAACATTAAAAACAGGCAGCAGGAATAGTTTTTCTCCCTTTAAGACATGCACGATCCAGTACATATACTGTTACACATGCGCTGTCTTTCTCGACTAATATACGTTCACTTAAGACATAACCGACTATGTTTGCTAGGAAGCTCGCTAAGACGGGCATTTTGAAATAATTTGTGTATGAATTTGTCCGCTGAAGCGCTAGACTTGAAAGAGAACTTTATTTGCGCGCTGACTGGAATAAGCGTGTGCGCGCTTCGGATGAGCGCACACAAATCTTCTCACAGCGCGCGCGAGTTCTCTTTCGCGTCTTGTTCTTGAAGGTTTAAATCAGCAAGGCTTAAATGAGTTAGTTTAAACAGATAGCAACGTGTGCTGTTCAGGTCTCACCTGCGCTCGCGCACTATCAACACCCGGGTGATGACGGCGTAAATGACTGGACATGAGAGCAGACGGCACTCGCAGTTAACAGTTAACAAAGAGTGACTGTTTTGTCCACGCTTTTTGATTATCGTTGTTGTAACGTTTTGCGCATCCATCGACTGAAACGTACATTATTTGAACTCTGTCTGTCTGTTTTCCACGTTGCTATTTTAAACAAACCATACGTTACTGTTAGATTTTTTACCGTGAACCGTTGCACCCCTAATACATATCCGAGTCCTGATCGGGAGGTAACGTCCGATTCCGATCGAGTCTGAAACAACGTGATCGGGCCCGATTTCCGATCACATGATCGGATCTGGACATCCCTAGTGAGGATATTGCATAAGTTAATGATATTTTCTCATGATATCGCCTAACCCAACCCCTACCCCTAAACCTACCAATCATGTGTGCAAAGTACTAGATTTCAATAAAAACCAGTAAAATGTCCTCACTAGTCAGTTGTCATAATATTTCGCTACATAAGTGAGGACATTTGGACATAGCCAAATCTGTACACCCACCCACCCAGAAAAGTCCAGGACTCTAAAAGCAGAGTCTGTTTTCTGTTTATTCTCAAAGCAATAAAGCGCGAACAGACGTTTAGTCTGGAATAAGGGGTCTGACCTAGGTGGATGAGCCCACGTGCGGTTCATCCTAGCGCGCTTTTATCTTCTCACTCAACACTTTAAACAAGACCTCTCTCCTCTATTAGACTTCACTTTAAAATAACCTTTTACAATGTAAGTGATAGAATTGTGAATTGAGCTCAAAATATAAAGCAAACTCCCTTTCTTCCTGAGCTGTAACTAGATCAGGTGTCAAACCTGTGGGTTTATTATACAGCAAGTTTTAGGGCTGTGACGATATAACTGCATTACTGCATGACCACGGTATTGAGATGCCTACCACGGTGTTGAGGTAATCACCGTCATCACTGCACTTTTTGTGCAGTGCATATGGTGTATGATATGAACTATAAACACAATAATCATTGTTTATCATAATTCACTGTCTTCTGTCCTATATTCAAGTACTTTTGGATAAATAAACAGCTTCGCACAAAAGGGAGGGACAGTCCAAACATATGGGCAGGGCTCAACAATAAGGACTGCCCAATGGCCCGGGGCCAGTGTGAACGACGCTCGGGACAGTAGGCGGAATGGTCACTTGCCCGATCAGGCCAGTGCTGTAGGGTGTGCGATATATATAGTCTATCTATGATATCATAACTGTTGTTTTAATGATCTCAAATTATCGAGTACGTCCCTCACTTTACAAAAAACAAACAAAAACACACCCATTGAGTGCACGCATACACTATGTGACATAGTCTAGTAGATTAGACCAGTGGTTCTCAAACCTGTCCTAGGGACCCCTCACCACTGCACATTTTGCATGTTTCCCTCATCTAACACACCTGATTCAACTTATCAACTAATTAGTAGAAACTGCAACAGTTGAATTGGGTGTGTCTGATGAGGGAGACATACAAAATGTGCAGTGGTAAGGGGTCCCCAGGACAGGTTTGAGATCCACTGGATTAGACTAGTGAACGCGCATTTTTAGAGTATACGCTTTCACTGCGTGATTTAGTATATTAAAATGCCTTTAGAATTCCCCTCAGAATTCAAGATAAGGGGCAAAAATGCCCTTTATATATTTCATATTTATATAATTTAATATAGTTAACCAATATTACACAAAGAACGCAATTTTTCTCCAAATATCAGCATGACTACAAATGTGATATTGATTTTATTCAGCATACAGTTTAATGAACAAGAACCTAATATCAAGTGACTTACATTTTAGACACCAAATCGACAAATTTCGCCAACGAAAATAGTTCCGAAGTCCACAGCAACACTTCCTGAATGAATCAGCCGTTTGAATGAATCGGTTGAATCTGGTTCACTCATTAACAGTGATTTGCTGCCACCTACTGGTGGGTTTAATTTCACATTTAACCCACCAGTTTTTTTTCTTCATTTTTTTTTTTATATAATTTCAAATAACAGTATTTAACGTTTATATTTTCAACATTAAAAACATTTTTATGCATCTGTAACTTCAATAAAGTTTAATCAATTCTATAGTTAGTTATACATTAGATTACAATTTCTGTACCTGAAAATCTCCTGTTTAAACCTACATGAAAAACTTGAAAAGCACCATTTATTTCATTTATATGTTTGTTCTGTTGTATTTATTTGTGCTATTAGTAACAAATAATGAAATTACTTGTTACTATTTTATTACTTACTGTTATTTGTTTAACAATATTTAAAATATAAGTTAATCTAGTAGCTTTTGGTGTCATAACCCTATTTATTGAGGTTAAATGTAACAAAGACAACGAAAAAAATAACTATGCTTATTTTATAGGCCCATTTTCTTGTCTTTTACTTTTATAATTTTTTTTGTTGTGGGGCCACTGGCCCAACCGGCCTGGAAGAAAAAATCCTTAGCGTTGAGCCCTGATATGGGGGATTTATTTTGTGCATGTGTCTGATTATTATTAATTAACTGCTAGGTTCCAGGACTTGCGATTTCTATAGATAATGTTTAACTAAAATATATTGTTAGACCAACAATATCTTATCAATTAATTATGACATTCACACCCGACGTTCTTGGTTTTCTTCCTATTTATTAAATCCAGGCAATTGGTTGATAAAACAATTAAAATTAAGATTTTTATACAAAATATATACAAAACAAAATTCACTTTAAAGATAGGCTCACTATAAAACAAAACTTAATGAAGTGATCAAAATCATGTCTGACCCACTGCATGTCTCCCGACAT
This sequence comes from Chanodichthys erythropterus, assembly GCF_024489055.1. Classification (NCBI taxonomy): domain Eukaryota; kingdom Metazoa; phylum Chordata; class Actinopteri; order Cypriniformes; family Xenocyprididae; genus Chanodichthys; species Chanodichthys erythropterus. The sequence goes on from NC_090238.1 coordinate 26,505,308, forward strand.
ATTGCACATCTTATTAGCCTATCTTAGTCATGCTGTTCACTTTTCATTATCAACATAAATTAAACTTAAAAACTAATGTTAGGCCATAGTCTAATATTCAATCATAAATATGAAATAGGCTAAATAGGCTGTTTTCTTTGACCGTCTCGCCAACAAACTTGTCCCCACAACCCCACCACTTTTTGCAACATCTCGCGGCACACACGGATATACCTAAAAGAAAGAAACATCTCAATTCGATAGCTTAAGAAATTTGTTGGTCTGTGTTAAATAAGAGGCGATCTCTCACTGGAATTAGTTGTTTTTACTCGTTGCCGCTGTGATCAGTTATTTTGGCGCTCTGTGTACAATGCGCAGTCTTTACACAGACAATCAAGCGCTTCGTTCTGGTAAAAGCACACAACAAAATGCAGACAAGCATGTCCTTGTTCTTGATATACAATCACTGATGAACACCTTTGGTTTTAATGAGAAAACCGCCAAACCACGGGATTTGTTGCTTCATCACCGCGGTAAGAAAAAAACCCATACCGTCACAGCACCTAGCAAGTTTACATTATAAAACAGTACACCAATACAATTTTTTCCATCCAACTGAGAGGAAACTGAGAAAGAATTATATAAATATCAACACCTATGAATCAACAATCATGGACACTTTATCCTCAAATCAAGCTGCAGATTGGATGACCGTGCCAAACTCCTGCCTAAAAGAGCAAATCAGAGAGACCGTGACTGAAGTGAATGCTAGCATTCCCCTGCTCAATAACAAACCAGTAACGGCTACAATTGAAGAGATTGGTTCCAAAACGCGATAAACGCCATTTTCAAAAAAATTTTGTTTCTGCCAAAATCAGTTTTGTGTCTGGTCGGTATTGAAAAGTCATTTATTAATTTTGCGCAAAATGCGATATCCGTTGTGTTATTCTGTCATGTTTTCTCCCTTTCTTTCCAAAACGCGACAAACGCCAGTCTCCCTTCTCTGCAGAACGCGATATATCCGCTCAACCAATCACAGCGCACCATTCCATGCACTGTAAACCGTAATGGCGGCGCTCTGAATACACCCCGCATCCTTTATCTACTTTGTACTTTGTGATCAACAAAAACAGAAAAATGAATAATTTCGATGAACATTGCTGAACCTGTTGTGGTTTCTGCAGTGGGGAAGAAACGCAAGCCATCGAAATCATTTACGTGAGGAGATTAAGAAGGCGAGGCACTCGAGTCGGGAGGAGGAAAAATGCCGGCTGTTGCTTGTTTCACGACAGCATCAAACTTCTATCACGCTCCCTAAACTGAACTGTTTATTTTAACGATGCGGTGACGCCAGATACGCCTTGATCGGTAATGACAAACAGAGACATAATTAATTTATAACATTAACAAGATGACTCGTTGAATTCATTTTGGGAGCGACGACTGAATGTATTTTTAGTCAAATGCATGTACATAAGATTAGTATTGACAAAGTTCAGAGGCTGTCATATATGTGAATTAACTTACTTTCAATATGAAAAAATAACTTTTATATCGATGGATTAATTGCATTTTGAAAAAAAAAAAATCAAAACAAAAAAAAACGTGTCATGCATTTATTGCATTTTGGGGAAAAAATAATAATTTTTTATAATAAACCTTTGAAAATCAAAATCTAGATTTGAATTTTTAATGTTTTTATAACCAAAAGATGCAATGTGAAAGTTTGAAACAGAAAAGAGTGGTTTTCATTTTGCCACTTTCTTGGTAAAGAAAACACCTTTTTACTCAAATTAATCAAAATGGATTTATAGCGTTTTGGAACCAAACTCTTCAATTATTCTTCCTTTTCCTGCGTGTTTAGAACATTAGGGTGGAAACGTCTATGTGTGTGTGTTTTGAAACAGTGACTCATGCTAACCACCAGGGGGAAGAATAATGAGGAGAGACATGCAGGGAACACAGTGAGAGAGAAACAGTTTTGAGGGGGTCAGCTGGGGATTCTTTGTACACTTGTGTGTGTGTGTGTGTGTGTGAGACACTGGAATTACGACGTAAACATGAAATATGAGGACATTTCATGACTCCTCGTATTTAAAATAGGTTTAAACACATACCAAATGTTTTATTAAAAATGCAGAATGTTTTTCTGTGATGGGTAGATTTAGGGGTAGAGGTAGTGTAAGGGGATAGAATGTACTGTACAGTTTGTACAGTATAAAAACCATTACACCTATGGAATGACCTTACGAAGATAGCAAAACAGACCTGTATATATGTGTGTGTGTGTCTTCCCACTTGCATTTGCTCAAACACACAAACAGTTACTCTATATTTTCCATGGCATGACGGAACTGTGGTGTTCATTCTATACTGGTCAGCCATGTTTCCCAGTAGTTGTTCCTGCTATTCTGAGATGGAAGGTCACATGAACACACTCTTAGACATCTTGTGCATAAGATTCAGGGCACGAATTTTGGCACGGGATTGTGGGTATTGCGCATAATTTTACTAATTCCCGCAGGTTTCGCGCTAATAAAGGCAAGAAATTCACGCAAAAAGTTATTCAATTAGCTTGTTGGTTGAATGAGCAAATTAATCCACACAGATTATCAGATCAAATCAGTAATTTGAAAACTTACATAATTACATAAAAAGACAATTTCACAAACAGCGCAAGTGATTCGGCGCTACCGCGTCTTCCCTCTCTTTTTCAAAATCACCACATTGTCTGTACAATCGAGCTGCAAGCTGCGATTTAAGACTTTCTCTTGCATTTCGGGACAGAATGGTAACTTGCCCAATCAGGCCAGTGTTGCATTGTTACTAAAGTTTATCATAAAGATTAAGATTCCTATTTCAAATAAAATGCTGTTCTTTTGAACTTTTAACCCTTGTGCATTCAAAAAAAAAAGTTACACTTAGGTTAAAAATGGACAAAAATGTCCATGCCAAAAAACTGTCATAGAAATATGATTTATTAATATTTTTTTCCACTTTCACTGATGTCAATTTAACCAGCATCTGTTCTATACATAGATACCAAATATTCATTAATTTTAAGAACTTTAACCCTTTAAATGCTGGTTTGTTTACATAATGCCATAGGTGTTTTTTTATGAAAAAATTAAAAATAGTAGTTAATTTTCATAAACTAAATGCTAAGCAGAATTTTTTTTCTTTGCTTATTAGATTCTTGGGTGGGTCAATGAAGAACAACAACATTAATTTTGAGGCATTTATATTTTTTATGTAGTGTCAATTTTTTTAAAAAACTAACACTTAGGTTAAAAATGGACAAAAATGTCCATGCCAAAAAACTGTCATAGAAATATGATGTATTAATATTTTTTTCCACTTTCACTGATGTCAATTTTTTAACCAGCATCTGTTCTATCCATAGATACCAAATATTCATTAATTTTAAGAACTTTAACCCTTTAAATGCTGGTTTGTTTACATAATGCCATAGGTGTTTTTTTATGAAAAAAATAAAAATAGTAGTTAATTTTCATAAACTAAATGCTAAGCAGATTTTTTTTTCTTTGCTTATTAGATTCTTGGGTGGGTCAATGAAGAACAACAACATTAATTTTGAGGCATTTATATTTTTTATGTAGTGTCAGATTTTTTACAAAAAATAACACTTAGGTCAATAATGGACAAAAATGTCCATGCCAAAAAACTGCCATAGAAATATTATATATTAATATTTTTTCCACTTTCACTGATGTCAATTTTTTAACCAGCATCTGTTCTATCCATAGATACCAAACATTCATTCATTTTCAGAATTTTAACACTTTACAAATCGGTTTCTTTACATCCTCGGCTTCTAATGCACCCATGTGCTCAGTGTCAGTGGGCAGCACTAGTTTCAGAGCTTCCTCTGCTGAGTAACGTCTCTTCAAACAATGAAATGATCAACCCCTCAAGCACCACATATGTATAGGTTTGGCTGTGAGGACACCTGTGTGAACTCAAACTTTGTATAAAATCTACCAGACTAAAAAATCAGTATTTTCTTTTGGTGAAAACTAAAATAATGTGTTTAGGGGCTTCTGAACGTCTACTTCAAATTCAAGCGTAACTTTTATCTCCGTACAAAAACAATAACAAGTGAAAAAGTGCAATCAAGGGTTAAGATGTGTGTTTGGTCAAAAAGAAGAACCTTAAAGCCTTCTTTGACCTTTTTCATAGTTTTCACCTGACCCTATGACCCTGCCAAGGGTGTGACTCATACATGGAGTGGGATTTTTGATTGCCAGTATGATATAATTTCTTTCAAACTAATTACACAAATTAAATTTTCAGTAAACACCTGCAAACTACACTCTGACATCCTTACCAGTATACCCACACAATTATAGCTGCATTATTTTTCAAATTGACTTTATCATAGACTATAATATGCATAAGCAGAAAACACAAATAAAGCGAGTATTTCTTTTATAAGCCAAATTTGAAAATATGGCACAATCTAGTAAAAAATGGTAAAAATGTAAAATTTGAAGCCTTGCCGATAGAATGAATGCCTATTTGCAAATATTGTATCATTTTATAGTCAAATGGCCCTGGGTTAAAAAATTGCAGTTTTAATGGGTTTCAATGTGGACATTTTTGTCCTTAAGGTCCTAAGTGTGAGTATTTTTTGTACAGAGGGTAAAATTGATTTTTTGAAGGAAATGAGGGTAAAATATTAAAATTCCAATAAAAATAAACACCTGAGCCAAAATTCATGTAGATGGCATTAACAAAGGCACACTTATAACAAAAAACAAAACTGAAATGGACAAAAATGTCCATAAGGATGCACAAGGGTTAATTCAAAGAATCCTGAAAAAAAAAAAAAAAAAAAAAAGTGTACAAATGATTTCCACAAAATTAAGCAGTTATGTTTTCAACATTGATATTAGAATAATTTCTGAAGGGCTGTGTGACACTGAAGAACTGGAGTAAATGCTGTTGAAAATTTAGCTTTGACATAAGGATAAATAGAAAAAAGTTATTTTAAATTGTAATATTTCACAATATCACTATTTTACTGTATTTATAATCAAATAACTGCAGCCTCTGTGAGAGCAAGACACTTCTTTCACTGACCCAAACTTACTTACTGCTCAAATTTGGGTATTGTTGATGCCTTTATCCATAGTAAAATTACACAGATTTCCAGGTCACACAGAGGTGAATATATTTATCAAGTAAAGCAGCACTCATTACAGGAAGTGCTTAAAAGTAAAAGCCAGTTTAAAAAAGTAACATTCTGCAAAAAATAAAGATAAGCAGAGCAGCAGCCACCAAAATAATTATCTCTGCTTCAAACTCAGAGAAACCTGGGGTTACGTACGTGTGTGTGTGTGTGTGTGTGTGTGTGTGTGTGTGTGTGTGTGTGTGTGTGTGTGTGTGTGTGTGTGTGTGTGTGTGTGTGTGTGTGTGTGTGTGTGTGTGTGTGTGTGTGTGTGTGTGTGTGTGTGTGTGTGTGTGTGTGTGTGTGTGTGCGCGTGTGCGCGTGTGTGGTGGACCGCTGGGACAGATGGGGTGGCCTTTATCAGGGCCGTCAGAGGGAAAACGCATTTCATGCTCTGCTGACCCCCTTTTTCTCTCTCCTCCCCTCTTCCTTGTCCACCCAGCAGAAGAATTAGGCAGCAAAATTGCTCCCTGTGTGACATGGCCACCGATGTGTGTGTGTTTGTGTCTGAGAATATGAGAGAAATGTCAAACAAGAGCATCGAAACGTCAAGCTACATTACGTGCACTGGAGGAAACACTTCTCTTAAACTTCTCAAACGCACAACAGACGTTAAAAAGATCCTACTCTACTACTAGAACATGGCCTGTGGCATTCCGGCACTTTCCCAGCTCCCTACAGGGGACTGATACTGGAAAAACTACTATTGCTGAACTAGCTTTTGACAGGGAGTCCTTATTTACTCCCAAACGTCATGTTTTCACCAGGAGTAAACCTTCTCACTCTAGATTTCATCAGACACTGTAACTGTCAATCACCTGTCACTATAGCAACAGTCAATCACTGTGATTGATTCTAAAAGAACAGGTAACATCATGAAACAGAAAAATGCACAAAGTGAGTAAAACTCACATCTGGGTACTCTTTGACCGGTACAAAGAGTTTCTCCTGCAGATGTACGATGGGTCCCACTGCTTCGGGTAACTCCAGCGGGTGCTTGTCCACCAGACCGTTCACTGTGTCGTTATACATGTCTTTCCTCACTCTGGTTATCTCTGCAGGTAGACAAAAAAGACAAACAGATCAGAAATGGCTGAGTGAGAGAGAGAGAAAAAAAAAAAAGACTAAAAAGGTATCAAATGCAACACCCCCTTTATTAACATGAGATTCTAGAGCAATTTTGTTTTACCTAAATCTGTTGCCAAATCATATGAGAAAAATCAACAAATACATATTTTTCACAGTAACAGGAACTTGCATACACACATTGAGATCTTTTAAACAGACTTTTTCAAAGCTGGCAGCCCCAGATTGAGGTTAAACTGCTGCTGCCAAAATATGATTAAGCTCTGGATGTCCATTCCTGCCATGCTTATACACACACACACACACACACACACACACACACACAAACAAACACACACACACACACACACACACACACACACACACACACACACACACACACACACACACACACACACACACACACACACACACACACACACACACACACACACACACACACACACACACACACACACACACACACACACGACCCCTTATGATCATTCCCTTCATCACACACAGAGGCTGTGTTTTAAAAACTAGTGAGCTAAATGAGCTGATAGCTAAGGATTGAAAACCAGATGTTGCAGCAAACACACACCTGCCGGATATGGGGGTAATCTAGATAAAGAACAATTGCTAAAGACGCACCAATCTGATATCTGGAAAAGTGGTAGTATGAGAGTGTGACCTTTTGAATTGGATTGAGTATCAGGCATGCAAATCTAATACTAGGTTTAGTCTTGGTTGTACAAAAACGTAAAATGAATAATGTGCTATATTCCTAGTGTTCTGGAGTAATATGATAACCTTGATGAGCATGCAGGAATTCAAGTCTGCTGCTCTCAAATGTCATTCACTTCTTAATCTAAAATTCAGCAATATTGCAAAATATAATCATTTAAAATAACCGTTTTCTATTTGTAATTTAATTATTCAGTCTTCAGCATTACATGGTCCTTCAGAGATGATTCTAATACCAAGGAACATTTCTTAATAATAATTAGGGATGCAGCGATATTTTTTGGGGCCGATAACGATTTTAACAAACAATTATTGGCAGATACCGATATTTGTCACTTCCTCTCTTATTTGAAATTGTCATCAAAATCATGTTTTAAATAAGCAAAGATCAAAAACACCTGCATAAAAATATACTAGCAGGTTCATTGCTGCATCAGCAAATAATTTTTAATAAACATGGATTGGATCCATTTAACATTCAGCAGGCCTACATAAATACAAATGAACAATGATATATATGAAATAAACAGTGCTTTTTAGCCCGGTTTAGGCCACTGTATAAATTAAATACATATTAATCCTTCTTTATCGTAGCAGACTTTATTGTGATTAATCTTCTAATTTGTTATTGTATTCATTAATATTTTTTGTAAGTTTAAATATGTATGAGATCTGCACTGTCTCCTTTACTAAGACTCTTATTTTGACGGGTGTTCTATTCTAAGGAGCTTTAATAAAGGTAATGGAGAGCAAGCAGTTCTTCAGTTATTTTGCATATTTAAAGTTTGTCCGTTTATTAAGAATCCCCCGAAAAGGCATCTGTGATGTAAAAAAAGATCTGTATGTATTTGTTAACTGTTAGTTGTAGTAAGTGTTTTGAGTAATTTGCTGTATGTTGATGATAATGCAATGGAGAGAGAGTTTAATGCGCACTTATTGTGCTCTGTAATGTTTAGCTTTTATGGTTGTTTGGAGTGAAAATGGACACAATAAACTTAATAAAACATTAATAAAGTTTTAGTCATCATTCGGATGGGGTCCGCTACACTTATGAAAGTTACAAAAGTTATTTAGTCAAGAATAGTGTGCGATCTTTTGTTATTTGATTAATATTAAAGCACAGACAGCAGCGCTACGATTATGCAACAGTCATTATACAGCTCAGTGCCTTCACACAGTTAATTTATAAACTATTGGTTTGTTATATCGGCTTTTTTCCTGCTTCAGCCGATATGCCGATGGTTGTAAATTGAGCAAAAACATAAATCGGCACATCGGTGCATCCCTAATAATAATGTTGAAAACAGTTGTGCTACTGACTAAATTTTTTGTGGAAACACTGATAAGTTTTTTTCAGGATTCAGGTTTGAAAGATCAGTATATTAGCAAAAATATAGGAACAACTGAAACCACACATATGCAAAAGCTTTATATAATTGTGTTAAGTTCTCTCATCTTATCACATCTATATTTATATTACAAAATTATATCATGAATTCATAAATAATACAATTTAATTTCAACTTAAATATTTCATCATATAGTCTAGTGTGAAAAGAAAAAAAAAAAAAAAGAATTTATAGATTTTATAGCTAGAGTTGTAGCTTCAGCTGCTAGGTTTCTCTGAATAAAGCAGCAGATAGACATGTATGTACAGCTGGCTAATCAGAGGTCTGTAATCTGGGCCTGTATAAAACGTGTTGTGTTTGAACTGGTTTTGAGAATGGATCACAGCATTACTAGTGCTTACACACACTGACAAGACTGTTCGAAAGCTAGGAAAGTGTAAGATCCATAAAATTGAGCAGAAATCCAGCAAATTGGATTTCCTAAAAGACAACTGGAAACTCCCTGAAATTCTCATTGGTTGATGGATGCCTACCTAAGAGTGTGCTCAAATTTTTGGTCACGTTTACTGACGCAAACCCTTGCATTTTTACCTTTACGGCAGTCCTTATTTAATTCAATGGATTTGCAGCATTCTCTGACGAAGTGCAAACTAGTCTGTGTAGGTGCACTGAAGGTGACCGTGGAGAACTGACTAAGGAAGCATATAACACTGACACCATGTGTCGTGTGTGCGTGTTTTTTCATGGGGCCCTGGAATCCTGGGAGGGGTTGAAGGGTGACGCAACACCCAGATCCGAATAACAGCAGCTCATGGGCCATGTAAGGAGGAAACCTTTAACACAACGTATCTTCACTCACACATGCAATAAGTCCCAGAGGAGGTGACTCAACCACTGCAAGTATATTAGTCACATTTACAGAATTCAATCCATCTTCTCTCTCGCGACCCGAGAGCAACCTCATGTTCCTCCACCCTCTGTCTCACCATTTCTCTCCCTCCACCTTTCTCACACTAGAGCATAAGGATGGGTATCGTTAAGGATTTAACGGTTTTACTACTTTTACCGATAATGCTTTTTGATCCGGTACTTAGACGGTATTCTTATCAGTTCTTTTTGTTATATTTTTTATTTAAAAATAAATAAAGAATTAACAGCTATTTATATTCTGAAAAGTAAAAAATATCTCTAGCAAAAGAAACAGCAATGTTTAAACAAAAATTTTAAAACATTGATTTGTAAATGCACCAGTTTGCAGGAATAATGGCCCAGTTTCACAGACAGGGCTTAGACTAAGCCAGGATTAGGCCTTAGTTCAATTAGGGCATTTAAGTAGCTTTTATAAACGTTCACTAGGAAAAAAAAAGCAAAAAAAAAAAATTATTGGTGTGCATCTTGAGACAAAACAATGGCAATGACATATTTTAAGATGTCAGTACAATTTACTTTCAGTTAAAACATGCATTTTAGTCTAGGAATAGCTTAAGCCTCGTCTGTGAAACTGGGGGTTTTGTGTTTTATATGCATAAAAACAAGAACAAAGAAACAAAGTACAAACAAATGGACAAATAAATACAATATAACAAATATAGAAATTAAATGAAGAGTGCTTTAATTTTTTTTCAGGAAGGTCTATTAACATTACTGTTCAGGTAAGTAAATATATAGCCAAAAAAAAAAAAAAAAATCTAATAAAGTAATCAAATTTAAAATAATACTGCATAGCTTTCACTGTATGAATTGAAAGAGTAATGCTTATTATAGCTATAAGTTATTCAGTCAAGAGCACTAGAGCAGTGAGTGATTTTCTTTGTCTTTTGTTGTTTTATTAACATTAATGGCAGAATCAGCAGCCAAGGTTTATTGGATTATTTATTAAACTATCAGTATATAAACTGTATACAGCAAATAATATTTTCTCTCAACAGTTTACCTCAACATAAACAACTGCGTTTAAGTGAATACTCCCCAAGCTGGTCATTTTGACATATTTGTGTGTATTTGATCGTTTAGACGTGCACCTGAAGCCCAAAGTATAATTTATTTGCGGCCCGTTTCAAAGCGTGCACAAAGAAAGCCACATTGGGAAAGAATCTCTTGCAAAGATTGTGTTTTTAATAACTTTTTGTCAAAAACATCCTGCAATTTGGCAACATAAGACTGCATGCTATAAAAAAAAAAAAAGAAGAATTTTGCGGATTCTGACATTAATTTTGGGCTTTTAGGGAGGTACAAATGTGCACCGCTATAAAGGAAATTAAAAGGAAGGTGCACTAGATGGAATGCCGCTAGTTTTAAATAGTTTTACCTCAAATATCTTCTTTTCATAATTCTTGGAAGCCAAAATCAAAATAAATTAGATAAAATTATATGTTTAGTTCAACGTATAGGTTCCTTCATCGTCACTCACTAAGCAGGGGCTTTCTGCAAGACAGATCTGTCTTCTGGATTGTGAATATCAAAAAATGCATCACAGACAATTGTCTTAACATTATTGTATAAAGAAATGGCTGGCAAGATAGAATTTGCAAGATAATATTTGCTACTGCTATATAGGTGTTAAGTGCATTTTCCTAATATCCCCAGTACTGACAGCAGAACCGATAACGGAGTTTATCGATACCGCGGCCTTTCATAATTTAGCCCCGGGACTCACTTAATACCAGGTTTCGGTACCCATCCTTATTAGAGCAGGAAGGATTTATCTCTGGTTCTCGGGAGAAAAAGTGCTGCATGTCTGCATGTTTAATATTCTTGGACTGCAAGAGAGTAGTTTAAAGTAAAAGCAGGAATTAAAAAATTTAAATATCCTCGACTGAACAAGAAATGGGTCATGAACAAGAACAAGAACATGTTCATTTAATCTTCTCCCAGGCTACCACAGTATACATCCCTGACCATGTGACCTTTCAATATACATCTGAAATAAACGTCAGTGTAAATGATAATCTACAGTGCACATTACTTCATTTGTAGCATTTTATTTTTTATCTTTCTCACACACGCACACACACTAAACCCTCCCTTTTAAAAGCACTTTTAGTATGCACTTAAAAAAAAAAGAGCCAATGAAAAATAGAAACTAAAGTGTTTCTGTCCTTTGGCTGAAGGAGAGAGGCACAGTGAAATGCCACATTACCATAAAGTAGTAGCGAGAGAGCGAGTAAGCGATAGAGCACATGCCATTAACAGGCACAAACTAAGAGGTGAGTCCTAATTTCAATGTCCAGGCCACTGGTAGTCTAATAGTTAAGTACCTTGTTTGCCAGCACAAAGGTCGCAGTTTAAACTCAACTAAGGGGTGAGGCAGGAATGTGGAGAAGTGGTGACATCAGATCCGGGTCTATTAAGCAGGACACAGAGACTTACAATCGCTCAGTGTTCAGGCTGCTGGTCTGGGGGTGCAACGGTTTACGTATCTGATCATTAATTTATTTACAGATTTAATAATTTACTTTGTTTTATCATCACAGGAAATGAGAATCGTTTCTTTTATTTTGCAAGCAAAGATGGAGTTGGTGATGAAGAAAAATGTCATGTCGCATAGAAAAATTTCACACAAAAGGAGAGCCCGTGGATATCACACATGTAATTTGCAAAGAGTTATGCCAGTGAAGGACTCTCAAACCACAGTCAATTATTCCCTGAAAGTAGTGTCAAGCGTACAGACTTCAATACCAAGTCGATACCGAAATTTAAAAATGTGACGCTTTGAGCGCTGTTAAGCGGATTCATAAATACCTCTGATTGGCCACTGTGTTCACGCACTCATCAATGCAATGATCAACGCACAGGACAGTTTGAATTTGAGAGCGTTTTGAAAGTCAAGCTAGAGCGTTTGAAAGCATGTGTCTGTCAGTGTTGGTCCACTGATAGATGCCTGCTTTCAAATGCTCTCGTGTGTTTCTGTGTAAGCGCTCAGTGAGGAGTGTTGTTGATGTCTATTTACACCATGTTTTTGAAGTGTTGCTCATAGTAGCCAATCACAAACATATCTGATAAGCACGTGAACACAATGACCAAACAGAGGTGTTTACGAATCCGCTCAACAGCACTCAAAACATCACATTTTTAATTTCAGTACTTGGTATCGAAGGTGGTACTTTTGACAACACTACCTGAAATTGAAAGCAAAAACTGACTGAGCTTTTGGAATCTCACTATTAATTCTCTCAGACACAAGAGCTGAATCTACCTCAATGCTACAGTATAACAACTATCTTATTTAATTGGCTTCATATTTCTCTTTTGGACCATGCATTAATCATAGTAAAAAAAAAAAAAAAATGAGAATATTCAATATTTCTTGTTAAACAAGTTTGGAAAATGAGCATATTATCATTATTTACTGAAATAAACTTATTGAAATAAGTTTTTTAATCTTTTTTTAAAACAATGAAAGTCTTTAGAGTCACTTTTGATAAATTTAATGCATCCTCGTTGAATAAAACAAAACAAAAAAACAACTTTTGAACAGTAATGTATGAAGGGCAACACGGTGAAAGTTAAGAAACGTGAAGAAGGAGAAACTGCATGTAAGAACGAAAGACAACATTTGCTGATCTAACACTGCACAATATTGGAAAGCAAGGAGGACAGACACTTATTAAAAAAAAAAAAAAAAAAAAAAAATCCTCAAAACTGTAGGTAAACAAGGTTAAACATCCTGAGTCCCTGAAAAGGAGGAATATCAGAACAGGCTATTCTCTTTTTCTCTCTGGCCCTTTCACTGCCAACCCATCCATCAAAAGAACCATCCTGTCCTTATGTTTGCTAATATAAGCAACGTTACTACCACAGTAAAGATGATCTAACCATATAAAATGGTTTCTATAAAATGTATATAAATGCTATCCAATAGCATACAAAGACCCGGCTCTCATGTTAGAATCAAATCTGAACAGGAAAACGCTGACAGGATAATGCTGCTTTTAGCACTTCAGCAAACATCAGCATCCATCTGTCTGAGGACTAGTTAGTTGGGAGCTATTAAGCAGATATTTAAAGTAATTAAGCAGAAGTGAAAGGGAGCAACAGTCACAACATGCTTATGATCAATTAAAGTAATAGTTCACCCAGAAATTATTATTTAGGCCTACTTACCCTCACATCATTTCAAACCACTTCAGAAGAACACAATATATATATATGTATATATGTATATATATGTATATATGTATATATATGTGTATATATATATATATATATATATATATATATATGTATATATATATGTACATATATATATATATATATATATATACATATATATACATATATATATATACATATATATATATACATATACATATATATATATATATATATAAATATATATAAATATACATATATATATATATAAATATATATAGATATATATACATATACATACATATAAATATATATATATATATATATATATATATATATATATATATATATATATATATATATATATATACACATATATATACATATATACATATATATACATATATACATATATATACATATATACATATATATACATATATACATATATATACATATATATACATATATACATATATATACATATATACATATATACACATATACACATATATACACATATATACACATATATACATATATACATATATATATATATATATATATATATATTTTTTTTTAAATATAGGGAAAAAAAAAAAAAAAAAAAAAACACAGCTGCCATTCTCTTAATGGGGGCCTCTTATGTTTTTCTTTAGTGTGTTATGTTCCTTTTTGAGCATGAAAAATGTTAAACCACAAAATGTAATACAAAGGAAGCTATTCTCTATATCCCTGAAACGCCTCAAGTTTTCTTCAAAGAATGTACACGTCACAATATTCCTCATTTAAAATGATTCCCGCCCAAAGCATATGCAAAAAAAAAAAAAAAAAAAGTTATGTCCGTAGTGTGTTGAAACTCACTGTTATGGTAAGGGCTGTGACATTTGAAAAACACTCTCCAACAGTTGGCCAATCACAACACACTGGTACAGCTGACCAATCAGAGCATATTGCACTTTTGAAAATGAGGGGCTTCATAAAGACCACAATAATGTAAAATGTGTGAAAAATATTTTTTTGGACATTCAAACAATAAAACCTATTATAGTAGACCTCAAAAATAAATTCAAGGCTTTGTGAAAAGGCATAATATGGACTCTCTAATATTCCAAAATATTCCCTGCATTATGAAGAAAGGAAAAAATGAACCAGAGCGAGCAGCGAGAGTTTAAAGAAACTGATTTCACTGGTACTTTAGTAGATGCTATACAAAAGGATGGAGAGTGCTCAAAGCTCTTTAAGATTAAAATAAAAGAGATAGGTGCTTGAGATGAAAGTCTGCTGATGTACAAGTTTTTCCACTTTGAAGCTATGCACTTTAGCTATCATAAAGCACAGCTAGCCTCTGCAGCCACACGATTCCTGCTTAATGCATTTGCTGCTTTATTCAACCTGTAAACGACTTTATCTCAACAGACAATATAATTCTGCACTTAAAGATTCTGCACCAAAAAGAGAAACAAGAGGATTCTTTTGGGGGAAAATAAAACAGTATGCTCGAGATAGGGCCTTCAGAGAGTGTGTATGTTTCTCAGTCTTATCAAATGCCCACACCTTTTTTTTTTCTTTTTCTAAGTGTAAAATCCTCTGCAATTCAGTATATTTCATTGCTGACAACCAGCTACTAAAACTTCTTTCAGAAAGCTTTGGTTCATGCATGAATTCTGTGAACTCAGCACTGCATTTCATGTATTTTCCTGCAGCATTATTATGGCTCTTCCAGAGAAATATGCTGCAGAGTTTAAACGAGATGCAACAGCTTGTCAAAAACAGGTGATGGGAGCTTGTTTACGCACCTACAACATGCAAGAGATTCTGAATTTTCTTGAAGCAGTCCAAGTTTCCCATGTCATCAATAAAGAATTAAACACTTCACAACACAAAAAAATCATTACGGAAATATGCTATACAAAATTTGGAGGGTGAATAAGAATATAGTATATATAAACAAGGTTCTGTATGTCTGTGTCCATCCCTACTAGGAAATAATAATAATAAAAAAAAAAAATAAATAAAAAAAAACAGTATAGAGAGTATATAGGGGGGTTTATTGCAGCTTCTTTCCTTTAAATGATTAGAGTAGAGGCCTAAAGTAAAAACTACTCAGAATCATTTTCAGACTGTCTTCTGTAAATATTAGAGCTGAATTTCATAAATAAACATTCATTATTTTGGGCAGTGCCTCAGCTCCCTGTCAGAAGGAAAAAAAGAAAAAAAATTCTGCTTCTGAGAAAGAGGAAAGGAGTGGTGAATAAGTCAAACAGAGAAGAAAAAAATCTGTGTCTCTCTCATTCAGAGCTTACATGGTTGGTGCCGCCACGCACCAAGTCAAATGTAATCAGTTACCAGAGACCGAACTACAACACTCCCACTGAATCCTACAACATGCAGAAAGGAATTTATTGAAAGGAATTTAACAATTCTGGTTCCAGTTCGACTATGATTTATTTAATATTTTTCACTTATTCAAATCGATAACTCATGAGTTTGAAAATGACTGCAATAAATCTCAGAGTTAAGAGTTCACCCAAAAATGGAAATTCCATTATATTCTGCCCTAATACTGTATCAGACCCTTCTATGGAACACAAAAGGAGATATTTTGCAAAATATTGGTAAAGTTTTGTTTGCAGGTGACCAAAAAAAACAAACAAACAAAAAAAAAAAAAAAAAAAAAAAAACGACTCAAAATATCTTTTTTACATTCAACAGAAGAAAGAGATCTGGAATGATGTGAGGTTTTGGGTGAACCGTCCCTTTAAGTATTTATATTAAAGGGATAGTTCACCCAAAAATGAAAATTTGATGACCGTTGCCGTCTGTCAGTCAAATAATGCAAGTGAATGGGAACTCTATCAATAAGAGTCGAAAAAAACTTGCATAGACAAATCCAAATTAAACCCTGCGGCTTGTGACGACACATTGATGTCCTAAGACACGAAATGATCAATTTGTGCGAGAAACCAAACAGTATTTATATTATTTTTTAAAAACACCACTATGTCCAACTGCGTTCAGCACTCGGTTAGTGAGGTCTGATCGCGCTCTGACAACGGCAGTAATGTCTCGCACTCATTGAAGTATAAGCGCGAGACATCACTTCAGTTGTCAGAGCGCGATCAGACCTCACTAAGCGAATGTCACCTACATCTTGGATGTGCTGGGGGTAAGCAGACAAACTTCAAATTTTCATTTTTGGGTGAACTATCCCTTTAAGTGAAACGAACATCAGTTAGGTGCAGTGCTGTTGTTGTTTTAAATACTGAAGAAGATCCAGTTCTGAATTCCCAACCCTAATGTGACCCCTAGCAGCCAGTACCCAGTCTGGTCACATTGCAGGCTGTGCAAAGTGTCACATTGTAATTGTTCAGCTCAATTCAGTGGAAGTGCAGGCTGATTCTGAGAGATCCCCTGGATGAGCACCAGCATCGGTTCAGTGTAAAAGGGTAAGTGAAGGCAGTGGTGGGGGCTCTCAAAAAACACACACACACACACACACACACACACACACACACACACACACACACACACACACACACACACACACACACACACACACACCACTAAGTAATAGACCCTTGAACCCTTAAGATTCAAAAGCAGACATACTACAAAACTCAAACAAGTCCCAGCGTCGCAATATGTCGAAATGGAGCATTTCAGTTTAGGCCAGATACTGCATGGAAGAAAAGATGGGGTGTCCAAGTATGTCTGCTGTTTTCACCAGCTATGAGGAAACACATCAACTCTATTAGAAACTGCAACACGTCATCAGATGGAGAAGGAGGAGGGGAAAAAAATCATTCCAGAGGGAGAAGATAATTTCAGAGAGCACCAACATGTCCAACAACCAACAGGTCACAAAGATTATTCATGTAGCGATCCCTGCCAACAAAAACAGGTGTTTCTCAGTTATATGATATCAGAAAGACTGAGGATTAAAAGATTAGAATGCTGGACATTTGTACTAGAATGAACCTGATCCCTGACCAACACACACTCCAATCTCTCTATCTTCACCCTGCGCATTCCCAGATTGTCCTGCTGCAGTCCGGGTTTCCGCAGAGCCATTATGAGGAGCTAAATTTAGCAGGGAGGCTTGTCACACTTGATGATATGGTGCAGGGTTATAGAGTAGAGCTGTTAGGGAGGGGGTGGGTTTGGGTTATCATTCAGGACGAGAGCACAACAGTTACTGCGGTGGTTTAATGGCTGCCCAGCAGGGCACAGGGTCTAACCACAGCCTTTAGATTACTCTTACACCCAACCCATGTGCTATACAGGGAACCCAACAGCGTCAAGAAGCCTCTGGTCACAAGAAGAGGCTGGTCACAGCTGGTCTGTTCAGAGGCAGGTGAGTATGGGACACTGGGGAACAAAAGAACTGACACAGCCCAGACGATCCAGCCAAATACACATGAATGCACGAGTGTTTCCTGCATCGCCATTCAGCTATGGTGCTGCTGTTAAATCACCATTGTAAAAAAAATATTTTTTTACAGTGATGAGAGTTTCTAGACTAAACCGGATGTGATTAAATAGACTGGATGCCATGAAATAAAAATATAAATAAACATTCATTGTTTATCGATTATATGAACACTGTAGTCTGATTTATGAACAAATAACTCTTATGGGTTTCTTTGAATCTGTGAAGAAGAAGAAAGAAAAAAAAAAAATGTACTCAAAAATAAATAAATAAATAAATAAATAAATATGTGCTCTTGAGGGCTTTTCAGCAGTTTCAAAATATAAGCCAGTTTGATAAAATTCCAAATAATGGCAAATATATCACCCATGATAATATATTGGTCGACCAATACAAAATACTAAGGCTGGGACAATAAATCTTTGAATCACAAATCGAGAAAAATGATTCTGGATCGATTCTGAGATTTTCCAAATGCATTGTGATTATCTCTTGAATCAATTATGAGCTTAGTTTTTAACAGAAGATGGCACTGTGTGCTACAAAAACAGCTATACTTGAACTTGATACATACCACTTGAACCCTCTATAAAATAATAATTTATAAAGTTCAAAAAGGTTGAAGTGGGTGTTCAACGGTGTTCGCAGTGGGCTGTTTACATTAATCTCATGTCATAAAAGCATTCTGAGGTGCAAGTACTTCGCCGAATGCACGAACGGTCTTCGTCAGCATTTGAGCGTACGTTTAAAAACTAGCCTAGAGCGCCATCTGCTGTTTAAAAACTAAGCTCAGTATAAATTCAAGAGAGAATCACGATGAATTCGGAAAATCTCGATGAATCAATATATTGTCCCAGACCTACAAAACAGTATCATTTTGTTTAGCATGTAGTTGAGAATAAACATGCAAGTAGTGTAAAAACAGTAGGAAACCTTGGTGCAGGAAAACGCAGATTTCAACAAAATTGGCAACAACTACAACCAACCTACTAAATTACAACAACACAACTCTCCAAGAACTGCAAGTAAACCTCGGCCAGCAGGCGGACCGAGACGCTTCAATATCTCACTCTCTCTCGCGCTCACACAAAGGCAGAGCAGATGTTTCTGGAATTAAACAGGTTGTACTAGTGAGATAAGAAAAACTGATTATACCATTTACAAATTTACAGATAATTCACTCCATTTGCCAAATGACTTGTTGACTGCACTCCATCTGTGCACACACACAAACCAACACATGCATAATCACACAACGACACTTCAGCAGGATGAGGATCGGAGGAATAACAGGAAGTAAACGGAGGATTCTGAACTTGTGCAGAAAGGAAAAGCCATCGATGTTTCCACAGACCATCAGTGTGCAAGACTTCCTGAGAGCATGTGACTGCTCAGAAAAGAGGATCCTGTGACATTAGTATGAGATACATGAACCATCTCAGACCAAATAAATAAATAAATTGTACTCAAGGTGAAAATCTACTTGTGATTACTTTGGGCATCTAATTATTTATTCATTTCTGAGAAATGCTTTCACTGACCACACACACACAGAAAATGCAGTGAACTTGCTGAACAATGACAGGAAGAACTGAATGCTCAAGCAGGAAGGAAGGAACCAGTCAGTAAATGTGCTAAGAGCAGATAACTAAACACCTCCTTCCTCCTGGACAGGACACCCCCCTTATCCTCCTGAAACGTGGTAACAAACTTGCTTAGTATGACAAACCAAAAACAAACAAGAACAAACCGAGTTTCTTTGTTCCCCTTTCCATTCAAAAACAAACTTATTCAAAGCCTCTCTTTAAATAACTTGCTGTGGTGTCAAAAACACCAATATTAGCACTAATCACCAGTGGTGTAAAGGAGGGCAGAACTAATCTGATTTTGTGGTTTCATCTCTGATGTCATGGTCAAAAGCTAGCACTGGCGAAAACCGCCGGCTTGTACTCTTCCTTTTCATCATCCCTTCTTTTTTCCTGTCCTCTATTAGCAGGAGATGGAGTGGCAGAGCTGCGTTCCTCTGCTTTTAATTAGCAGGAAATGAGGGCAGCCAATGACAAGGACCATTTACACCAGTGAACGAGAGAGAAGAGAGAGTGAGTGAGATCTCAAGGTGCTAGTTTTACTATGTAACCGATCTCATAAGAGATGCCTGGGGACACAGGATGGCAGACAACACAACGTGTCACCCTTCACGGGAGTAGTAATGACAGCAAAGCACTCTGGGTAACAGCACCACAACAACAGAAGCTTCCAGACAAGCCTGAGCACAACCGTGTACGACAGGAAGGAGACTGTCTGCCAGTCTTGAAGACACGTTACACCAATTTTATTAAAGAGTCATAGATGAGTATATTATAGAACTGATTTCTCACTCCGTCACTCTGACAGTTCATTCTAATGTTTAGGTATCCTGGGCCACCCATGTCAAGACAAAACCTGTAATAAGAGCGATAAGGTAGATATCTATCAAGGAACTTTCCAGTCATGCAGCGCAGATCAGCAGATGTGTAAAACCGGTTCATTGGCATTCTGAAGAGAAACTGATACAAAATCCAAAGACCAATCAAAGAGCAGAGTTACCTGGAGGTTCAGTAATTAAAATTAAGCTGCCTACGGCAACTAAGATAAAAAACAAATATTTACAGAAATACTGTGAATGTGTGTGTGAGAGTGTGAGTGAGGAAATGTGAACTGATTGAAACTCCAGCATTAGACGGACAACAGTAAGATGCTATTTTGTTCTCCACACACATTCATATATGAGGAAAAATGAATGTCATGACTTAGCAGCTGTCACAATGAGTTTTGTCCACCATGAGCTTTCAGCTGATGGTCTTAAAGACAGGAACAGAAAGATGCAGGGAGAATGGAAAGAAAGTGTAACATACTAAAAGCAGCATCCGCATAGGACTCTTGACTAATGCAAACAGACAGACTGTGTTATAGTCTTTAAATGTGAGCAAAAGTCTTTAAAGAGAAGAAATGCAGCCCTCCGGCACAGAAACTAAGAAAACAGGGAGTGAGAAAGAGATAGAAAATGTATTTGAAATGGCTCGTGCTCAATAAGGCTACATTTATTTGATCAAAATTATAGTAATTATAGTAGTAAAATTACAGCAAATTATAGTAATTTTTACAATAAGTGTTTTATTAATAAATGTCTATTATAATCCAAATTAAAACGTCTTAAATGTGGTTTATTACTGTGAGGAAAAGCTGAATTTTCAGCATCATTACTTGTGATGTCTTCAGTGTCACATGATCCATCAGAAATACATCATATGTTGATTTGGTGCTCATGAAACATTCATTATTAATGAAAAATGTTGTACTGCTTAATATTTTGTGTGGAAACCGTGATGCATTTTTTTTCTTCATGATTTTTTGATTAATAGAAAGTTCAGAAGAACAGCATTTATTCGAAGCAGAAATCTATCTTTACATTATAAATGTCATTGCTGTCACATTTGATGCATCCTAGCATTTCTTTAAAAAAATCGTAACCCTAATTTTTGGAATGATAGTGTACTACATGGCAATATCAATAATATTATATGAATCAATTTAATTTTATCATATTAATTTGTTTGTGTAATTACTGTGTTCAGACACTTTACATTCAGTGTGAAACCTGGATCCTGAAACAAAACCATTTTGCAAGATGCACTTTTAGGAAACGATCAACAGTTTAAACCAGAGGTTTTAAAAATTTTTGAATGCCAAGGACAACCAAATATGATGACCCCTTTGTGAGGGAAGCCCTTCCTAAATATAAAAGCAGCCAAATAATTATGCACACAGGCCCATTTACATCGTATATAAAGAGTGAATGCTAATTTACATTCTTAAACCCATTTTAAGACCCATGTATTTTATAGAATTTTCCACCAACCCCCCAGGCCCAAGTCTGAAAACCCTACCAACAACACTTTAAAGAGAATCTTGCAGAGTTACACCGTGTCTACATCAGAACTGACTGTGCCACAACAGCTAGAAGCCATCTACACTGGACATAAAGTGATTGTCGCAAATTAATTTGTCCTTCCTATAGCGAGTGCATGGAGTACGTCATAAATAGAACGAGGCATCAGTTTGCTGCTAGAGATTATGTCGTGTCATGCCACATTCAGTATAGACAACATCACTGATTGTAACGCGTTCTATTGTCTTTTGCCACTACGCATCGCACCGTTCACATCCGGTGTAGACACAATGTTAGTTAGCTAAACTGAAGCAGTTTTTTGTTAGCTACCTGAATAACATCCATTTATTTGTACAGACATCTGAAGGTCTGTGCTTTGTTGCCTCTACATTAATGAAAAAACGCATGTTAACTATATCAGGATGGCACAGAACGCTTTCGTGTCCGTATACACGTTAAATGCGTTTATGGCTTCCTTTTATTGCAACAAGCTTATCTAAACCACTTCAGTCATAAATCCAAATTAATTTATAGTATCTATCAATGCTTTGTGTGGCTTCTGTTGCGAGGCTTTCTGCACATTGAAAGAGAGAAAGAATGCAATGACACAATCAGTCACTGTGACCAGTGCTGGTTACACCGGTGGTGCAAAAAAGACCCAACAAACAGGAAACTGTAACCAAGGTCACGTCCCGTATGCCGAAGCAGTGATGTCATGTGTGTGTGAGAGAGTTATGTTGAACATAATGCTTCATTGTTCGAGTGTAGACGTGTCTGTGAAGCCCCACAGACACTGGGCCACCCCCCTCCATGCAGGCTGACCGCATTTCACAACACATACTATTTGTCTTTCCATGTCTCTTTCTAGCCGTTTTCTGCCACCCGGCTCTGTTCGACCCTGCCATCTCTCTCTCTGTGCACACAATCAATCTGTTTGACCCCACTAGCGCACTAAACCTTCTCACAAAAGCACAGTCATGACATAGTCTTCCTCTCCCATGATGCTCTTTTGTTTTTGACACATTTAAGAGCTAATTGAGCACAAATGCAGCAGTGTAAAGAGGAGCTTGCAGACAAAGAAAAGGCTTTGTGCAGCACGAAGGGACGGCAATGGCTTCTCTGTTGTATTTGACAGCGGAATTGATGGAGGCCGATATAACATCCACAGTGAAACAGAAATCTCTCTCTCTCACACACACACACAGAGTTGGCTGTAGTGGAATGTTAAAATTACAACAGGTGACTAAGCTTCAGTTTAGCCTTTAGAACACACACACACACACACACAGACAAAACCACAAAGGCTTACACACACACACACGCAGTCATCTGCCCAGAGTAAAACAGCTGTTCATATCTGTTGTTAAGTGCTCTAGAAATAGTCAATGGTTTGTTCTAGACTGTTGGTCTTGGTTTCACAATTGTTTTTTTCTGAACATACAAAAGGTTAAAAATTAGGGACGTCGCAGTGAAAGGAATATCCCTTGCGGTGATTTTGAGTGTCTCAACATTGCGATACATAATATCTTTTTTTTTTTTTTTTTTTTGACCAAAAACAACTGAAACAAGAGCTATATAAACAGGGGTAGAACAAAGAAAAGCAAACTAGACATATGTGATACAAACGAGGCCATAATCAGTAACCAAAACTAAACAGAACAGGGACACAGGAACTAAAGGAAACAGAACATGTCAAAAATAAGGTTCCACATAACAGAACACTAACCTGAAAATAAGCTTGTTGGGCAACTGAAATATGTTTAACAAGCTGTTTCAATTACCCTTTAACCCTTTCAACATGTACGTTTAAAATATTCTGGCTGAGCCCCCAATGTGAATTTTTCAAGATGAACGTTATTTAGAAAGTATCACTTTGTTTCCATGGTGACACGTCATCGCTTGTCACATAACACACCACAGCGCTGTATTACTGATTATCTGCTTTTATTCAATTTCTCCTTTTTTATTCAAAATATTGACAACTTTGTTAACTATGGTATGAAATATCTGATATTCTGATATTTTGAATATCTGAAACCAGTGCTTTAACGGCCGCTGCAGTGACATGATGACTTTACCAGTCGGCGACTGGCTCTTATTTAGAAGGCGGAACTTATTCCGCCATATTGCACGTTACACTTTCTCCCGTTCAAAACAATACGAGTGACACGTCTTGTGTTATTCTATAGTCTTTGGCTATATGCGCGATGAGTGCCGCCATTTTAGTTTGCACCGCACAGAGAATCGGATCTGTTGGATTTACAACACGCAAATTCATCTACTTTTCCGCAAATACATGAAAGTAAGTGAGTCGGTGAACTGGGAGAAGAATAGAGCAAACTTTGAAGTTACTTACACAATGTGTATCTGATATGAATAAAACGTGTCGTCTAATTATAATGGAAAGTATTGTTATTGCCGCTTCTATAGATATCAGTGTATTTATTATTTGACTCTAAATGTGTTGTTTTGGTAGTAGTCATGTGTATTTAAATGTCTGAAATCTAAAATAAACATTATGTGATTGAAAACACTGCATGTGTGTGATATAAAAAAAGCGCTGAGCTCGTCTGGCTCTGGCTCAGTGCCAGCCAAAGCGCGTAAGCACATTTGAATTTAGCAGATGATCACATAATGCGCTGAACATTCTAATCATACCGGTGTGATCCTATTCGTCAAAGGGTTAAATTGCGCAAATTGAAATTGCGAACTGAAAATATGCCCACTGGAACCATACAAATATCGAAAAAACTCCCATATATTGCAAAAAGGTTTTTACGCTCACGTGAATATTTTGCAAAATTACAATGGAAACTTTTTTTTTTTTTTGCATTTACAGGTTATCTGGCATTCGTAAATGTCGATCATTCTTTAATGATGGCGTGGTATGTTTGAACAGAAGACGAGACAGTTCTTTATTAAACTCATAAAAGACAAAAGCGGTGGCTGCATAAACCTACTAACATCCGCTGCCATTATTTTTGGAACGACTTATCAGGAGAGAGAGAAAAAAAAAAAAAAATGCTTTAGTCACATAACATCGGTTAGTGCATGCAGTCATTTCACAATAGTTTTTTTTTTTTTTTAAATCAACATTTAAAAATTTCACAAGTTTTGTGCAAATCTGTAATGGAAACCCGGCTACAGTTAGTTCTGATCCTCGAATCTGACTAGTCAAGAGTCTTTCTAAGAGTACTGATATTTCCCAATAGTATCCAGCATCAGCACTGCTTGTCTCTGGCATTCTAGACAGGACAGTCAGTGCATGTTACATTGTTAAGCCACTAGGTGGGTTACATTGTTAAGCCACTTCTGGAATGCTACTGCGTGTTCAAAAGAATGACGCTGCCCTAACCATGCACAACAAGATTCCAACGGCAGGCAGTTTATCCATCCGCAATGAACCTGAATATGCTGCGTGACGAGACACAATCACACTTGCAATGCACTGTGTAAAACACATACTTTGAATTGTATTACTGCGGAGATGAGGCATACACTACAGTTCAAATGTTTGGGGACAGTTTTTTTTGTTGTTGTTGAAAGGAATGAATACTAAATTGATTAAAAGTGACAGTAAAGGCAGTGTGTTTGTGTAATCTGTGTATGTGTGTGTGTGAGAGTGCAAAATATTCTATAAGCAAGTGAGAATTATAACAAAATGGCAACTACAGATGATGTGAACTGAATCAGTCTGATATCATTTACTGTAGAAGAGACAGACAAATAACCCACTTATTTCACAATGACATCTGTGCCCTCCCATGAGGCCTGGTGCGCGGTACGCTCTGATTGGTCCTCTATTAGGCAACACTCAAAACAGACAGAAACACATTTGGTTTGGAGACACCTATTTCTACGGAAAAATAAAAACTGCAGTGATGCCTATCTGCTGCTGAGAGCGAATAGGAGGTGAAGAGTTGAAATCACAGGGTGAGACAGTCAAACAGAACCACCTCCGGCCGAGGCTGAGGCCACAGTCCACGTGGATCAATTGAAGGACCATTTTCCAGCCCAAACAAAATAAGAGCAATTATAATTACACCTAATTAAAGCATTTAAGGAGACAGAACAAACATTAGATGGATTCAATTGCTTAATGAATGTGAAGATGAGCGCTAAGGAATACTGCAGTCTGATTTAGCCAAACAATTCCTCTGTTGCTCAATTAGTGAGAGCGAGAACTCGAGGAAAACGCAAAGACAAACACGTTGTCTCCAAGCTGCTGGTTTAAAAACAGAGAAAAACAGCACAGAAATGGCATGAAAGAGGAGTGTGAAGGGGTGTGGAGATATTTCAGGCAGCTGTGGAATGTAAAAGGGTGAGGCCCTTCCCCCCACTCTGGAGTGAGGGGATAAACACCAACCGCTCCTGGACAGACTCTCCCGACCACATTAGAACTACTCACAGTAAAACTACAGACACACACGATGCCTCATGCTATAAAAGCATGACTTTTTTAGTTGAGAAACTTTTTTGGGTTCTTATGAAAAGGACTCCTCCACTTCCAAAACCACTGAATCAGCCTCTTCCTGTGTAAGCTGGCCCATGAAAGCCCTGCTGTTCTCCTACAGGAAGCACATGAGCATGAGTGTAGGCATTTAGTGACCGTGTCTGAATCATTGCATCGGCTTTAGCCTATCAGGCTCCCAGCTACGGCGGCCAGAATAGAAGTTAGAATCTGGCTCAACGAGAGCAAAAATGTTGCAGCTGTACCATCTAAATAAATTCTTCACTGTACCTGGGTGGAAAAGTTGTTGAAGGGTGTGTGCCAGTGTCTGTGCATCAGGCAGACAGTGGAGCTGGCAGGGCCGAGTCTGATAAGAAACCCCTGCACTCGTAAGGGAGACCCCCTGATAACGGGGCACAGCCTAACGCACACAGACATGACTTTATCAGGGGCCACACAAGGGCCAAGTCAGGGGCCAGTCCACACACACACCGCCACTAGGGGGGAAGGGAGAGAGAAAATGAGCGAGACTCCTCTGTTCCCAGCGCTAACCCTGTCAACCTCTTCCTGCTATCCAATTTATCACCGCCCAGCAGGACATAGAAAAAGAGAGAAACAAAGATAGAGAGAATAAAATTATCTGCACACTCACTCTACTGATCCCTGGCTCGAGCCGAGTACCTGAGCTAATGGATCCAGATAGCTAATTAAACTAGATGCAGTAAAGGGGTCCCACGGGTCCCAGCCTATAAGAATCACTTCCTGTTAGCACCTGGAATGACCTCGAACACGAATGTTGCATCTAAATTACTGTACTTTCAGAGTACTGAATCTAATGAAGAAATGACTTCCTGATCACTAATGAAGTGGAAAATTCTACCTCAGGACACTGAAGATGGTGACACAAAGTGACATTTCATCGGAAGATTTCCAGCTGGCTTATATTATTGTGGAAGTCCTTAAGAACGTTTCGTGCATATGGTAAATTCTCACTGTTAAGATTAAAAGATGTATAATATGGTTTTGCAGAATAAGGCATTAACATGTGCTTTATAAGTATTAATAAACAGCAAATATACTAGTAATATGCATGCTAATAGGCAACTAGTTAATAGTGAGAATTGGACCCTAAACCAAAGTGTTACCGAAAACAGAGTTATTTTAAAATAACAATAAATTCATAATATTACTTTTTAAAAATGTACTGTATTTTCAATCAAATTAATACAGCCTTGATGAGCATAAGAGACTTTTCAAAAACATTCTTATGACTCTAAACATTTGAACAGTGGTGTATATATTTCCAAGAGACACAAACCACTTCATGACAGGATAATTTCACAACACCCTGTGCGACCATGAGAAATCAAGATCTTTAACCTTGACTCGTTCCCTCCATCACTGAACACTCCTGCATTGAGCTCTGGCACTGGACGCAGCTGCCACTGCCTTATCAAAGACAGCTCTAAAAACACCCGCAGGGTCACCTCTGAAGATCACAAGCATGCTGCAAACCTGTCTTTCTCTCGTCAGCCTGACACACACTTGCGCAGTGCAGGGAGAGGGAGGGAGAGCAGTTGTCTTGTGTGGGGAACAGAGAGGGTGACGAGGGAGACGTAAGGGTGTTGGTTTTCCTTTGCCATGACAACAGCTGCAAACACACACAATCCATTCGAGTTATGAGCGTTTGTGCGCAGCTGTCACCAGAACTCTTACAAGGAGACAACTCAAGAGAGCATTCCCATATTTCACCTCCAAACCCCCACACGCCGTCTCTTTCATCTAGCAGGAAAGTGTGAAGCTGCAATGAAATGTTTTAAGTCTGCTTTATTTACACATTAAACACCCCACAATAACAACAGCAATGCTTAATGAAATACTTAAGATACTATCATCTGTCTACACTTCTCAGATCAATTTCTGCTGGAAACACCACAACAACCTACGCCTTTAACAACTGATCTGCAACAGACCTCATCCTGTAACAGCACAGATCTAGAGTGAAACCTGATCTTGAATCAGTGCAATACACAGTCAAGATGAAGCACACACCCCCCCCTAAAACTCGTGACAGACCAACACTTCAGCCAATTTGTCCATTTTGCGATTATTCACATCAATAACTGTGTCTGATTAACAGAAGTAATCATTTCGGCTGGTTTCAGCTCCATAATCTACCGCCAGCTTTGCCAATCAATATTGCACATTCATTTTTTCTTTTGGTTTTAATAAATGTTGTTTACTTAATATGCTATATCACCCTGCTGTCTAGACACCAGTATCAGTCATTTAAAAACCCGTATTGGCTTGATGTAAAGCAGAGGTCACGAGAGATAGCAGACGCTGTGTGTAGCGGTACAAATTTTCCTCCCTACGCATTAAGTCTGAGTATTTACCGTTACAAATACATGACTGGCCCACATCACCCTGAGCTGCTGATTTGCATAGGCAAATCAGTATGCAAATTCAGCAGAGCGCAGCAGAGATTTTACACCTAGTCCAATCCATGTGTGTGTTCAAAGAAATGTGTGTCATAGGGGGAAAAAAAAAAAACGAAGGATGAAGTTGTCCTCAGCGGTTTTTAGCATTTTTGAGTGGATTGAGGAGAACTGATTACAGCAAGAGAAGAGCAAAGTTCAGGTAAACAGAGCAGAATGAATGCAGATACACAAACATGAGGCTGTATCACTGCAGGAGAAACTAACACCTCGCCGTTTGGTGTCAGAGCACACAGCTTCATGAGAAATCTCTCATGGAGACACTAAGGGACAAAGTAGAAGGCTTCTTACGAAAACACATCTGTGCCATTTACGCAGAGAGAGAGAGAGAGAGAGAGAGAGAAGAAAAAGTCCTGCTGTAGATGTAAAAAGTTTAGTAGTTTGATAGCTCACTGTCCACATACTAAAAAAAATGAGATATTAAAGGGACAGTACACCTAAAAATGAAAATGCCGTTTTCTCACTTATGTCATTCTAAACCTATTCAAGATTTACTTCTGTGAAAGATAAAAGATGATATTTTGAAAAATATGTTTTTTGGTCCATATATGACGAAAGTCAATGGGCTCTAAAAAATGTTTGGTTGCCAACGTTCTTCAAAATATATTCTTGATTGAGTAAATTGACATTTTATTTTGGCGAAATTTCCCTTTAAAGCACGTTTACTCCTACAATAAAAACAAACAAACAAAAAAATCTGAACATTTAAATCTCTGACGACAAGTTCCGTCATGAACTTGGCAGTTAGCACAAGCAGAAAGTTTAGCGGTGCGACTGAATGTCAAAAATCAAACAACCAATCCAAAGTGCGGTTTCTGGGGTTGTGTGTCGGTATGTGGAGTTGTGATCCTTCAAACCAAACTAGTTTATCCAGTGACGCACAGAGTGATTTTGCAACACTCCGAGAGAATACTAGCGCAAACAAAGCTGATATTAGATAGCATTGCGGCAGATTTTGCGGCGGCTCGTTCCTCTTTGTTACTAGACAAACAGAGCCGCGTGTTTGTATGTCAATAGCGCGAGCATTTGTGCACTTCATGAAACTAATTCCGACGGATACTGTGTGTGTGTGTGAATTCAAACCTCTCCGTATCGGAACAGAAGGAGATTAAAGCCTGACTATAAACTACATGTATTTCAGACACAAACAGCGCGTGTAAATAAACCAAGAACATGTGTGAAGTGAATGAGTGACAATATACAATAGATATACAAGCTGCAATGAGAGAAACCTGCTGCATATCACAGTCAGGAACAGTCTTTGCATGGTAAAAATGAAAAGCTTTACAAGCCATGTCTATGTCTAGAATAAACAGTAGTTTATGCTGAGCTATTGACACAGATGTGTCTAAGCATTTAGGCATGCTGCACAGTGCCTCTCTCTCTCTCTCTATAGGGCGCATTCATGCAAAACTCAACTGAATGCCTCAGGGAGAAATCTTAATCTGCAAACAAACAGCTAATTGTTCTGATTAAATCCTTTGTGTTCAGTACAGATATTAATATTTCAGTATACCCAAGTAAATCCACAGATTTATAGTAAATAATAAACGTTAAGTTTCTTGTGTGCAGCTACCAACTTCGGCTAACCTCACTCACACCCTAAAATAAGTTAGGAACCGTTCAAACGCCTGGTGGTGTGCAATTTACAACACGAGACAAACACTTAGAAGAAGAATAAACTCTTAAAGATCTTAAAAATATGATAAAGAAGTGAAAGTTAGCAAATCTGACGACGTGAAAAGTTGTTGATTTAGCAGACTGCTAACAGCGCTAGCGACCCACACACGAAATGACGGGGTGGAACTAACGTTACTTTTCAAATTCTAACTGTTAAAAACTGTCAAGAGCGGTTTAAACGTCTCAAACGAGACACAAAATGGTAAGCCTACTTGAAACAGAAACCCCAACCATCGGTTTGAGTCTCTTTCGCTGAAGACAAATAGTTTGTGAAGTTGTGAAACACCACATACACACTCGTGGTTCAAGTTTACACACACGTACCTTCGTCCAAGAGTCTCTCCAGGTGTGTGAAGATGCCGCACAGGTTCGGTAAACTCGTCATGAGCTTCTTCTCGTTTAATAACTGCATGAGATAGTCGGGACTCGGCCTCGGTCTCTCCTTCACCTCCATCTCCCCGACCATCATCTTTGCACACAAACGCTCACAATCCTTCCCCCAGAAAAGAAAAAAAAAAGAAAAACACAAAAGAAAAAAATAACGGTGCTGATCAAATCCCTTGTTCCCCCTCCAGGCTGTGGTGACGCTCTCCAGGTATAATGGCTGATTTTAAGGTGCAGTCTTTCTCTCTCTTTCTTTCTTTCCTTTCGATAGAGTCGCGCGATGTAGACTCGTTGGGTCCTCTTCGTTGTACTGAGCTAGCGCTGCCGCTCCGGACTGCCACCAGTGCGCGTTCGCTGAGGAACCTCCGAGAGAGCTCGACCCGCCTCGCGCGCAGTGGTGTGGCCAATCAGCGCATAGTTTTTGAGAGGCGGGACTAGTGCCTCAACCACATGAATCAGTGCCTGAGATGATGGACAGAGATCAGAGCCAATAGCACACAGGCTCGTGAATGCCAGGAGTCACCCGCGGGGATGATGTATTGTGAAACGTTGTGACAACATGTCTGTGACAACAAGTGTTTTTATTGGGTTTGGCATTACGTGTTGTTTTGCTTTTATAATTATATCGTTTTTTGTGTGTGTCTTTAATATGCACAGTCAGTTTTGCCATGGAATGTGTGATAAAATGTGTTTAAGCCAGGAACGTACGTTGCGCTACAAAAATGTGTCGGCGCACGACTCATAAACGAACCCGTTTATGTTTCTGGCCTTAAAATGTGGTTTGGTGTTATTCCATACATTATGGAGATACGACGAAATAGCCTACTATACTAAAGAACACATAGACATGTCAAGTTGTCTAAAAAAAACCCCACATATTATCATTCTATACCAGTGGTTCTCCCAAAAATGAAAAGTTGTCATTGTTTACTCACCTTCATGCTATTCCAACCCTACATGATTTTATTTTCTTCCGTGAAAGACTAACGTTAATATAATCAGTGAATAATGGCACAGATTTTCACGTTTTCCTCACTAGGTATGGATTTATTTATTTATTTTTGGTGTTTTTTGTTCATTAAAGGATTAGTTCACTTTCAAATAAAATTTTCCTGATAATGTCATCCAAGATGTTCATGTCTTTCTTTCTTCAGTCAAAAAGAAATTAAGGTTTTTGATGAAAACATTCCAGGATTTTTCTCCATATTTCTCCAATTGGTCGTTTTCCGTATTCTTCGAAAAGCTTACGCTGTATGTCCTACGCCTTCCTTATTCAAGTTGAGCGAACGCAGCGCCAGTTCAGTTTTTTTTTCCATAAGTAGAATAGGGAAGGCGTAGGACATACAACATAAGCTTTTTGAAGAATACAGAAAGCGGAAGTACGTGCAAGGCGATCATTTGTGTTTATAAAACATATAAATTTATATTTTTGTAGAAAATGACTGATTGTTTCACTAGATAAGACCCTTATTTCTCGTCTGGTATCATTTAAAGCCCTTTTGAAGTTGCACTGAAACTGTAATTTTGACCTTCAACCGTCTGGAGGCCATTGAAGTCCACTATAAGGAGAATAATCCTGGAATGTTTTCATCAAAAACCTTCATTTCTTTTCGACTGAACAAAGAAAGACATGAACATCTTGGATGACATTGGGTTGAGTAAATTATCAGGAAATTTTTATTTGAAAGTGGACTAATCCTTTAAGTAGATAAAGGTCATTTTCTATGGAAATAAACCTTCAGCAGTTGTTTAAACAGTAGCTTGGTTCTTTTAAACAATCTTCACCATTTTATGAAGCATCTGAAAGAAAAAAAAATGGATATCAGATATCAGTTTCACATTCATCAGTAAGTGAGACATAGGCTATGTGAACAGATGCTATATCAGGTTGTGACTTCATTCTTAGCTGACCTTCTCCAGATGCTCTGTTATCCACATACTAGATAACAGGACACATTCCTTCAACTAGTGACAACACAGCAGCCAATAATATCATATATTCACCATCAGAAAAGGACATATCCTGATGTCGTTTTCCTGTAGTTCCAGAGAGACATGGCTCCAAATAATGTACATAACTGGATGTAAATGAGCAAAAAAATAGGTTGCATTTTGAGATGAATGGAAATGATCCACATTATAGACCTTCTCATTTGTTGCCACAAACAAACATATCCATATGATTCACTATGCATCCTCCTATTCACTTGACTCATCATCCATTCTTCATTGAATCTAATTTTTCAGTTCAGTCACCTTCTTAGTATAAAAGACTGGGAAAAAAATCACCAATTTCTCAAGGCAGCACAAAAGATTTAGCATTTATCTCAGTCTGAGATAAGAATCCTTTGCTCTTATCAACACTGCCACATACATTTTCATTTGACTAGGCACCACATTTAAGACAGGCCACGTGTGTCTGCGTGGTGCTAGCGCTGAGTGTGTGTTTTGTAGTGTGAGATATTAATCCCCACCTAAACCCTGTATTTTCCTCCTCTGTTAATAACACGGGTTTCATTCTACAATTAATCCAATTAACGACACTTTAGATAAAAACTGAATGCGAAATCAAATGGTTGTAAAGCAGCAGGGAGCGGAGAGAGAGGAGGGAGAGGGGCTTCAGAAGGGGGCATCAGTCATGATCCTGTGGTCAGCGCCAGCAGCTGATTAGAAAAGCAGTAGGGGGCATGAATGTGTCTGGAATATAACGTGAGCTCCCTCAAAGCACACACGCTTGTTATTTTGTCTGAAGAAAGCATTGAGTATGAAAATAAACAATACAAAAGTATAAAACAAGAGAGATTACGTGTGGGTGCAGAAACACCAGAGAGAGAAATCTGGGACAATTGTGATATCTGAAGAGAGAAATCATACACTGTTGAGGTGAAGAGTGGCACATTCTCACTTCTGCATGAGTGTCATTGAGTATTTATGGGAGAGAGAGAGAGTAAAAGCATGTATAAACTTAAACTAAAAGAAATCAAGAAATAGCTTTCTCTTTCTGTGTAGTATGTGGTCAGATGTTGGGCGCTGACAGCACTGATGGATCCTGTTCTCTCCACCCAGTGCAGTATAATCTCACCGTGGGCCGCCAAGTCATTCATGGCCCTACCGATCCCCAGGGGTCTGCAGCGAAGATTACAGCAAACACACCATCCTTCATCATTCACTCGAGGACCATGGCCTTTACACCACACGTGACGACACACAATTTCTTCAAGACATAATTCAATGACATATGAGAATGCTCACACTTAAGAAAACAAAAAATACTCTTTGTATTCATGTTGATTTTATTAAGTTTTGAAAATAATTTTATACCATTTTCAAGAAAAGTTTATATAAAAATAATAAAAAATGCCATGTGGCATAACCATTAAGTAAAAGTAAATCATAATTTTTAAAAAATGTTTTAAACTATATTTTCAAGGTAAATTGTTTTGTTTTACAAAAGTCATGCATGGGCCATCTACAGAATTGGTTCAAGTCAGAGTTGGAAACATCTTGAAAAAAAAAAAAAAATGTATAATATCCAAAATACTTCTAGTATTTCTAGTAATTGTGCAGTTAATTCTCATATTGTATTTTCAAAAAAATTTCGAAATATTTTTTCTCTACCCAAATGTGTCACAACCGAAACATAATAATATAATTTAATAAGAAGGGTTACCTCTTAAGATTTTGTTGACATCTACCTTGTAAATATATTTTTTGCTATTTTATTAAAAAAAAACTTTTCACAGGTAAATCAATAACAATAACAATTTTAACAATATTTTAAGTGTAATTTATTAGATTTGTGGTGTTTTGAATCAAATCATACTGACTTCAAAGTTAAGGATTCATTAGTATGAATATACAATGAACCAAACACTATCATAACATCTTAGTTGATAATTCAATATACTTTATTTTTGACAAAACATTACGTTTCAGTCATGACTGCACATTTTCGGTAGTGACAATAATGTTTTGGTAGTGACCACATCACATTACAGGATTTTAACTCACTTACTAAACACTACTTAAACATACTAAAATACTAATGATTTGTATAACTGTACTAAAAAAAAATATTTCCCCCAAATAAAGGATTGTTTGCCCTTTTGTCACTACCAAAACAATGATGACATGTTTCAGTCGTGACTGTTTCGGTAGTGACAATTTTAGATACTTTTGAGCCTAGCTCAAAGATGCTAATCAGTACATCAGCACAACAGTTGTACACAATATTTACTAAATTTTATAGAATAACACCCCCCAAAAATGTGCTTAATTGCAGAAAAAAGGTTTGGTAGTGATGTTCCTTAAGGTTAGACAGATTTTCAGACTTTTGAACACATGGGACCTATCTACTATCTACTCACCATTTAGCTATGAGAAAGAGGGACACAGGAATATTTGTACTTTGCTGTGTATGTTGATGATAATGCAAGTGGGAGAGAGTTTATGGATAATATTTTAATGCCACTTTATTAAGCTCTTACAGTGATTTTTTAGAGTGAAAACAGACGCTTCATCTTTTGTGTGAAGTACAATAAACATCATAAAACTCATCTGTAAAATTTTTATATATAAGCTTTATATATAATAATAGTACTCGAAAATGAGACCTCAACATTTATTTTGATGTAGAATTGTAATTTAAGTTTAAGGAAATGATTACGTAATAAAATGGAATTAAATTCAAAGGAATTCATAGAAGTGCTGTTCAGGAAGTTTTTAAATTTCCAGGTGAATGTGTATGTTTATGGGTGTGTGATTGGTTCTCACGGTGGTCCAAAGGATAAGGATAGTGGTTGTACAGGCATTTGTGTGTGTGTGTGCAGAGCAACAGCAGATGTGTTTGAGTCTGATAAGAGCGTCTGGCTGAGGAGGAGGAGGAGCGAGGATCAGACAGCAGAACCCCACCGATCTGGAGCATGAGAGAGAAGAAGATCTCTCCAGCCTCCTGCTGAAAAACCATCGGCCTCCTGTGAGCCTTGTTCAAAACACACCATGCGCTCACACGCTACAAACCAGCACTGCTTTAAAGAAACTCTGTTTTCAAAGAGTCCAATATTAGAAAAGACTGCTCAATGAAACAGCTCAATTCTGCTGCTTGGAGAAAGACAAGATGTTTAGACAGAACTTCAGAATTGCTAAAATCCACTGACATAAAGTTAGAATGGAATATGCAACTAATTTTACTGCAATAATCTGATGTATGTCTGAGTAAAACAGGATTTTAAATGGGAAAAAAAAGTGTGGGACTCCATTTAGTCCACTGGGATTTGATTTGAGTGTGATTGGATTGTGAAAAGTGGGCGTTATGTACAAGAATGGATCCAGGTGGTTGTTTTGTTTCAAGGGAGGAGCAAGTTCTTACATTTTAATAAAATACAACTTTTTATTTGAAATAACATGTGCACAACAAGACCAGGAATGCTATGTTCTTTTAGAGCCGTAGTCGGTATGAAATGGAAGGTGCAATCGTATTTTATACCCTATATTGTGAGGTATATTCGACTGAAACGGGTAATATATGGGTCAAAGACGAGACTTCTAAATTTGGTCTCCAAAGGCCATTAATTTAACATAAAAAGATAAATATGTGTAAATATAATATTAAATCACTTAAAGGAAAACTCCACTTTTTTTAAAAAAATAGACTCATTTTCCAACTCCCCTAGAGTTAAACAGTTGAGTTTTACCGTTTTCGAATCCATTCAGCCGATCTCCGGGTCTGGCGGTACCACTTTTAGCATAGCTTAGCATAGTTCATTGAATCTGATTAGACCGTTAGCATCTCGCTTAAAAATGACCAAAGAGTTTCGATATTTTTCCTATTTAAAACTTGACTCTTCTGTAGTTACATCGTGTACTAAGACCGACAGAAAATGAAAAGTTGTGATTTTCCAGGCCGATATGGCTAGGGACTATACTCTCATTCCAGCCTAATAATCAAGGAACTTTGCTGCCGTATATGGGTGCAGCAGGCGCAATGATATTACACAGCGAAATGTCTCTCACAAATGTCTTGATGTACACGATGTAACTACAGAGTCAAGTTTTAAATAGGAAAAATATCGAAACTCTTTGGTCGTTTTTGAGCGAGATGCTAACGTTTTTGAGCGGAATGCTCTCCGCTGAATGGATTCAAAAAACGGTAAAACTCAACTGTTTAACTCTAGGGGAGATGGAAAATGAGCCTATTTTCAAAAAAAGTGGAGTGTTCCTTTAACTCTTACCCTTCTTTTGACCCAGAAAAATTTGTGTTGCAAACTATTAAAGTGAGTTATTGAGCTCTGAATATTGAGTGTCAAAATGTCAT
Organism: Chanodichthys erythropterus; assembly: GCF_024489055.1. Lineage (NCBI taxonomy): Eukaryota > Metazoa > Chordata > Actinopteri > Cypriniformes > Xenocyprididae > Chanodichthys > Chanodichthys erythropterus. The sequence goes on from NC_090238.1 coordinate 26,542,415, forward strand.
TCAGTGTAACTATCCAGATTAAAATTCTAATGACAAAAGTGTTTTTAAAATGTAGAAATTCATCCTAAAAATATAAATGAACACCCATTACATAACTGTGCTAGTGTCTGTAGCAATATGTAGAACAATGGGCAACAAACTGCTAAAAATTATTTTAAAACTTGAATAATATTTATCTAGACTTTTGTGCTTCATGAATGTCATTCAGTATAACAAAGATTAAAAAACTAAAATTTTAAAGCATATCACATGATGGTAATGTGTGACATCACAAAGAGGGCCCATTGAAGACCCTCTATCTATGGGATAAGGTGAGTAAATCTCTCTGAAATATTTGATGGTTTCACTTTTTCACTCTCTAGTAACCTTTGTAACTAAAGCACATGTCTTTCAGTACAACACAGAAAAGATACTTATAATGTTATTACTTTATAAAAAGCTATATTAAATAGCTATATTAAATAAGAGGATAATCTTTATAGGTAAAGGTCATTCCTTTATATAGGTGGCAAAGAAACAGCCTGTTAAATATGTTCATGTATGAAATCTGTCCTTCAGTATGACGCTTTTGTCCTTCAGCACAACAAAAGTTTCATGTTATACCACAACGTCACCCGTTATACTGAATGACAGTGGCTTTGTTATCCCACATTTTCAGTAGTTTACAACATTTAAATCATGCAATTCATATTTACTCGCTGTATGAAAACTGAATATTATCATATTAAACTATTTTGTGGCATTTTAAGGTATTTCAAGGCACATTATCTTTATACTGTAGATCCCATTGTTTATTAAGGAGAGAGCTGCATGGCACTGAAGAAAAAAAAAAAACAAAAAAAATCAATGCAGATCCAGCTGCCAGGGAAGAAAGACTAGCCAGAAGAAATCCAAGGTATTGTTTTCATGGTCTCATGGTATATAAATATATAGTATATAAAGCTGGGGGGATAACACTTAACATTAAGGTGTACTATTGTAGTTAAGGTTTTATTGCACTGCAGTTAAGGTATAACTGATGGATTATATTAGTTAATATAATATTGATATTACTTTGCGAAAGATATCCAATGTTTTGTAATGATTAAGGAAGGGTTTTTTTTTTTTTTTTTGCACAATGTTTCTGAAAATGTTTTGTAATTAATTGCTTTGTTTGAAATGTTTAATGCTACATGAAAGAAATTGTACCTCTTGCTTCAGATAAAGTATGTGTGTGGCATATGGATCATCTCTCTCACATTTTTAAACATCTCCATTTTTTTTTTTTTTTACACAGTTTTATAACTTAGAAAAAAAAAATATATATATATACTATTGCTGCTGCTAAAATCAGTAATGAAGGACTCACATTTAATCAGTATTTTTAGGCCGTAGTGATACGTGTCATTCAGGGTAAAATACTGGTGTCATACAACACCAGTATTTTATATTAAAATACAATCATTTTGTTTTATTCACTCAGAGAGATGAAAACAAATCTCAGAGGATTAAGTGAAAGATACTTTTAATAGATTTTAGCTTTTTTTTTCGTGTAAAACAGGAAATATTTGTAAAAGAAACTACAAATTTGATGCATCAAATCTGTGGTATTCAAAATAAAACTGGGTAGCTATATTTCTACAAGTCTAAGCATGGACATTTAACCTTGTGATTAAGTGTATTTTTAAAAATAATAATTTTATGCCCATTTTCCATAGTGTTATACTGAATGACATTTTACTAGGATACATTCATATCAGTCACAATAAAAATTAATTATTGGCTTTATTCTTGAATATAACTAATATAAGGGCATAAGTGACACTCCAATTAACATAAAAAAAAAACTTTTAGGGAATTGTAATTGCTGTTTTATTTTTTACTATTTTGAAAACCTTATACGTCTTTGAACCATATATATTACCTCCCTGAGAGTCCAAATCAATAACATTTTTAAGTGAAATTTTGGAATAAACATCAGAGATCTCGTCCGTTCTATGGAGTGGTGGTCTGGGGTTTTGAGGTGTGGGTGACACCTGAAGCATGAAGTCACTCTGAAATAAATCTCCATTGAGCTCAGGGCTTTGCACATGCTTACTGGCTGGCGTTGGGTTTCGTGCTGCCCCTGGCAGATGCGCTGAACAAGAAGAATAGGTCCCAGAGGGCTATTTATTCCTGCTGCTACCTTGGTTTCCCTCCCTCCCCTCTGCACTGTTGCTCCTAACAATCTGGCATTCTTACAATCTAATGTTTTTCCTTCCCTCAGCTCTCACATCAACATCTCCATCCTTGTTTATACTGAACATACCTGGATTTATATTCAGTTGACTGAATTAAAATACAGAGGAGCCAAATCAGGCAAACGAGAACAGTCATAAAGGAATAGTTCAACCAAAAATTCTGTCATCATTTATTCACTCTCACGCCATTCCAAATCTGCATGACTTTCTTTCTTCTGAGAAACAAGAATGACTGAGTGTATTTTGTCCATTCAATGAAAGTTGTTTTGGACAGCATTGACTTTCATTGGACAGCATTGACTTTCATTGTACAGGCAAAAACTGTTCAAAAATGACAAAATATCCTCTTCTGTGTTCCACATAAGAAAGTAAATCATACAAGTGTAAGAATAAAATTGAGTAAATGATTACTGAAGCTATTCCTCGCACCATCACAGTTTCTAGGACTGAAGCTGAGACTCCGGTGAGACTCCGGGTCTCTTTATTGACTCCGATTGTTGCAGTAAAACTGAGGGCAAAAACCACCTCAATTCCCCCATGTGTGTGTTAGGAGCTATAATTTACAGGTGTTGTGATAAAATCTAGATTGAACCAAGTTCAAATGTTCCAGAAATCTCAGCTCACTGTAAACCTTGGCTCATGGGACTCGCATTTAAAAATACAGGCCAGCACGGTTTTTGTCCTTGTAGCTGCCAAAGGAAATACTCTTGGCAAAACAATGCACATCCTTCCCGTTATGGTATGTTCATATGGCGGCATAATACATCAGTCAGAAAGTAATATACATGTGATTATGGGGGCCTGGTGTCCATAATTCCACAGATAGTTGATTCGTCTGATTGTAAAAGCATAAACTAAGAAGACTCTGAGAACATTATATGCTAGAAAATCACTATTCAGTGAAAAAAACTAAACTAGCACACACTTGAGGCGTCTGATTTCACAGGTAAGAAAAAATAGAAGCTGTTAAGCATGAGGGAAGCCCCCGACTGTGTGCGCGCGTATGTGTATAAATACCCAAAACAAAGAGCTGACCTGAAGAGATGGAGACAAAGAAAATGAAAAAGAAGATAAAGAAAGCAGGAAGCTGGGTTGTTGAAATGATCTGTTAGTAGAAGTCAAAAGTGGGAAGTCATATTAAAATGCTCAAAGCCTTTAAAAGGCCTAGTTGCCACGGATACAGATACCATTTGAAAGCATGATAACTACTTCCCAGTAATGTCAGTCACTAGTGTGTTTGCCAATAAGGATTTTTAATTACACCTAAAGTATTGAATATAAAACTGCATATTTTTAGCCAATATGACTTTTCTTTCTAGTAGGTTCACTTTCTGTCAGTGGCTCAACGCATAAACCATGGTTTATGAATATTATTTAAAGGTTAGTTCACACCAAAATTAAATTTCTGTCATTAATTACTCACCCTCATGTCGTTCCACACCCGTAAGACCTTTGTTCATCTTCGGAACACAAATTAGGATATGTTTGATGAAATCCGAGAGGTTTTTCTTATCCCCCATAGAAAGCAAAGTAAATACCAATTGCACTGTCTATACAATGTAAGCAGCATAGGAGATGACAGGGAAGAGAAGAACTATTCTTGTTTTATTTTTGCGCACAAAAAGTATTCTTGCCACAACATTAAGTTTGAACCACTGTAGTCACGCTGACTATTTTAACGTTGCCTTTACTATTTTTCTGGACCTTGAATGATGGTAATTACATTGCTTTATATGGGGAAAAAAAAAAAAAAAACTCTTGGATTTCATCAAAAATATCTTAATTTGTGTTCCAAAGATAAACAAAGGTGTTACGGGTGTGGAATGACATGAGGGTAACCCTTTGAGTGATGATTACCTGGTTTGCTGAAAGATGAAAGTTAAAACCAGCCAAAGAGGCAATATGCACTATAGTTATGTGGGCAAATATATTCCCAATTGACCCTTCACCGGGAGTTTTATTGACAAGCGATCTAACCAATCAGAATGCTGAATCCGCCATTTTGTCCAACAAAGCAGTCAGGAGTTAGAAGATTAACCTCGGTGGAGTTCAACTTGAAAAATTGTGTATATTGACGTCTTTCCACGTTTGAAACAACATTCATTCTCATGTTCATTTATGTTTATTTGATGTTATAAATGGACTAGTAGGAAAAGATGATCGGTTTACGAGCCTCTTGAGCTGAGGCGCTACAGCAATCTGTCACGACTATGGTCACGACACATTAAAGAGCCACAAAACGTTTTTTATTGTTTGAATTTCTTAAAAAAACTACACAGTTTGAAAGCTGGGACTTCGTTTAATATCATAAGTAACCTGGGTTGTCTTGTCTGTTGACGTGTTGTCAGTGTCCTCTTTGATCTGCAATGTATTTTTCACTTTGTGTGGCGTGACAGCGCCACGGCTTGTCGGACAAAGTAACAGTAACTAAGGGGGGCGGGTCTTTGCGAAGGGTCATTTACAATAGGTGGGAATAAACTGGTAGAAGAGATATACAGTGGTGTGAATAAGTGTTTGCCCCCTTCCTGATTTTTAATTTTTTTGCATGTTTGTCACACTTTAATGTTTCAGATCATCCAACTAATTTAATTATTAATCAAAGATAACACAAGTAAACACAGCATGCAGTTTTTAAACGAAGGTTTTTATTATGAAAAGAAAACAAAATCCAAACCCACATGGCCCTGTGTGAAAAAGTGCTTGCCCCCTAAACCTAATAACTGGTTGGGCCACCCTTAGCAGCGACAACTGCAATCAAGCGCTTCCGAAAACTTGAAATGAGTCTGTTCCAGCGCTGTGGAGGAATTTTGGCCCACTCATCTTTGCAGAATTGTTGTAATTCAGCCACATTGGAGGGTTTTCGAGCATGAGCCGCCTTTTTAAAGTCATGCCACAGCATCTCAATAGGATTGAGGTCAGGACTTTGACTAGGCCACTCCAAAGTCTTCATTTTGTGAATTCAGCAGAATTCATGGTTCCATTTATCACAGCAAGTCTTCCAGGTCATGAAGCAGCAAAACAGCCCCAGACCATCACACTACCACCACCATATTTTACTGTTGGTATGATTTTCTTTTTCTGAAATGCTGTGTTACTTTTACGCCAGACGTAATGGGACACACACCTTCCAAAAAGTTCAACTTTTGTCTCGTCAGTCCACAGAGTATTTTCCCAAACGTCTTGGGGATCATCAAGATGTTTTCTGGCAAAACTGAGACGAGCCTTTATGTTCTTTTTGCTCAGCAAAAAGTTTTCGTCTTGGAACTCTGCCATGCAGGCCATTTTTGCCCAGTCTCTTATTGTTGGAGTCATGAACACTGATCTTAACTGAAGCAAGTGAGGCCTGCAGTTCTTTGGATGTTTTTGTGGGGTCTTTTGTGACCTCTTGGATGAGTCGTGGCTACGCTCTCGGTGTAATTTTGGTCGGCCGGCCATTCCTGGCAAGGTTCACCACTGTTTCGTCATTTGTGGATAATGGCTCTCGCTGTGGTTCGCTGGAGTCCCAAAGCTTTAGAAATGGCTTTATAACCTTTTCCAGACTGATAGATCTCAATTACTTTCTTTCTCATTTGTTCCTGAATTTCTTTGGATCTCAACATGACGTGTAGCTTTTGAGGATCTTTTGGTCTACTTCACTTTGTCAGGCAGGTCCTATTTAAGTGATTTCTTGATTGCGAACAGGTGTGGCAGTAATCAGGCCTGGGTGTGGCTAGAGAAACTGAACTCAGGTGTGATAAACCACAGTTAAGTTATGTTTTTTCACACAGGGCCATGTGGGTTTGGATTTTGTTTTCACTTCATAATAAAAACCTTCATTTAAAAACTGCATGTTGTGTTTACTTGTGTTATCTTTGTTTTTGTTTGATGATCTGAAAAATAAAAGTGTGACAAACATGCAAAAAAATAAAAAATCAGGAAGAGGGCAAACACTTTTTCACACCACTGTATGAAGAGAGAGTTGGAAGGTGAAGAGCCAGAGGGAGAGTCTCACTATTTCTTTGTTTACATATATACATGTATATACAGTATATCTAATGATCCTTTTCCTTAATTTTGAGCATCATATTTTATTTTTTTTAGAATTTAAGAAGACCGATTTAAGCAAAATTTAGGTAAATAATTAAGCAAAAATAACTTATTCTTATACTAATAATAATTCTCCAAGACTGATCAATCAGGTAAAATAACTTCAATTTTGTTGCGTTGTTTCCTGTACCTGTGGCCAGCTTGTTTTGGATGTGCATACATTTTCTACATTTCTCTTTGTGTAATTCCCTACAGAATGAAAATTAAATGCAGGTTAGTTGCCACTGAGAGATTTATTGACCCATGTGCTCCTTGTGTCTGTTCATCTTCACAGGAAGCTATGTGTGAGTATGAGTGTTTTCTCCGATACAAACAGCGGTGTCGCACAGACTCATTTAATCTTCAATAAAGTCAGAAATTAGGAATGTAACATAAGGTGTGTGTGTTTACATGTTTGAATAAGAATGTGTATGTCTGTGTGTGTGTTTGCGAGTGAGTTCTCCGCTCTTTTTAGTTGAGGAGGCAGGACTCGTAGGTGGGCACCATGTATTTGATGTTGATGAAGGCATCCTCGCCCCCGTAGCGTTCAAACACCTCAAGCGTTTCCTGGATCAGGTCTCCAATGTTCTCCCTCTTCTGCTGACTGTAGTCAATACCGTCACCGGAGTTTTCTGCACACAAGACACACATTGCATTTAATTAGAATACTTTGTCATGTTTAAAAGTTTAAGAGCCCTAATAAAGACACACATATGCACACACTAATATTCTGAATGAAACTGCTCTGATGACTGTTAAAGATGTTTAGAAGGAGTATGTGTACCTCAGATACACTGAATAAATCTGTAATGTTTTATCAGGAGGATGTTCATGTGCATATCTCTGCTGCTCTCTGATATAACATTAGAGAAACCCATCAATCACTGGGTAACCTATTGCACACACACACACACACACACAGAAATCAATACATTCACACTTCTCCACCATCACACATACACACAACCTCCTCATAAACACACAAGCCCACACGCTATCTACCAAACAAACTTTCTTCTGAGGTCACAGGCCCAATTACACCTGCACAAGAAGTATGAACACACACACACATGCTCCTCTCTGTCTCTCCTGCCTGCTCATTAAAGGGAAGGATGACAGACAGATGAAAAGAGAGAAGTTAAGTAGGGAGTCTCTCTCTTCTAGCGTGTGTGAGCGATTGTTGTCTGACTAAAGTAATTGTATGTCTTCATCTGCTTTTCTTATTTACTGACTTGTGGATGTTCTCCGTACATCAACTCCTCACACACAGGTCTCAAAACCCACAGCCGTCAATAAAATATTAGAACAAAGAAAGTCTTGTGGTGTGTAAATATGCTCATCTGTGTCCTGTTTAAGCAGCTCTGTGTCCATAGTTATGTCCGCGGGCAGATGCCCAGCTAACAGGGAATGTTCTGGCTAATGCTCTGGCAAGGTTATGAACAAACATTTTTCCAATAGCTGTATAAAATGGAATGTTCCCTTAATGTTCACACAACCAAGAAAAAAAAACAAAACATCTTAAAACATTTCTTAAAAAACTGGATGTTTTGAATGTTCAGAAAACTTTGAGTATTACTTTTTCATAACTTAACATTCATGTTCTTTGAACATATTTTTTGTTAGCTGGTTCTTTAGGTTGAATGGGAAAAAATGAAATCACCACATGTGAAAGCTATAAAATCTGACTGGAATTAAATAATATCACTGATTTTATAATGAGCTTTTTAGCTAAAATCAGATAAAAACACAAAAGCAGTAATAATGTAAAATATATTATAATTAAAAACATTTTGTATTTTAATCTATTTTAAAATGTAATTAATTCCTGTGATGGCAAAGCTTAATTTTCAGCATCATTACTCCAGTCTTCAAAGTCACATGATCCTTCAGAAATCATTCTGATATGCTGATTTGGTGCTCAAGAATCATTTCTTATTTATTAACATTTATTATTCATTGTTATTATAAACGTTTAAAACAGCTGTGATGTTTAATGTCTTTGTGGAAAGATTCTACTTTTTTTATACATGATACACATTAATTTAAAATAGAATAGATCTTCTGTAACATTATATCTTTATCAATTTAATGTGTTCTTGCTGAATAAAAGACCCCAAACCATTTAATGGGAGTATATTCATAACTAGGTATGTTGAAAGTTACAAATTAAAGGCTGTGTGGACTGTCAAACCAAGCGTTTTTGAGTCGGTCTAGTTTTTTGGTGTGTTCCGCACTGCTGGCTCTAGGTTTTTGTTTGTTTGTTTGTTTGTTTGTTTGTTTTTTTTGGGGGGGGGGGGGGGGGGGGTTCAGCATGTTGAATCGGCATCTGGTTGTCGGTGATTGGCTGTTCAGCTTAGCGAACGAGTCAGTGCATGAGAATAAAAGCAAAATTGATGAAAGCGAGCAAAGAAGTCAAGGTTGTTATAATTTTACGTCATCTTATCTGAGCATTCGAATGCAGGACTATTTTCATAATAACATGAGCTGACTGAAATTAAGAAAGTAATCCGTGTGATTGATATTTAAAATGGTAAGCAAGCGCTGCTTTATTTACGTTTTGTATATCTGCAGTCCTAGGGCCCTATCATACACCTGGTGCAATGTGACACAAGTGTTGTTTTTTTTTTGCTAGTTTCAGCCCAAGTTATCATTTTCACATCCAGCGCCCACACTGTTTAACTAGCAAATGAACTCGCACCCATCTGTTCGCCCATGGGCGTGCTGGTCTGAAAACTTGGTGTGTTCAGGTGCATTGTTGGCATGTTGCTATTTTGAGGCTACTGCAAACGACTGCGCCATTGACCAACAAAAAACTAGTCTAAAGTCATTGGCGTGTTATTTTTTTTCCCCATTATTTAAAGGACGCGTTAGTAATATGCGCCTATAGGCGAGTGCACAACGCACGTACATTCTGTTTGTTACACACACAGGGATGCGCAGCAGCACACAAACCTGCCAAATATTAAAAATAAAAGAATTACAATGCTTTAAGCTCGCACACAAGCAGATCTGTTTCCTCTATGGAGAAGTGTTCAGTCTTTCTGCTTGCAAATTCCGCCATGTAAATAGCAATCAACCTTTTAAAGGGAATGGGAGATGACACTCTCATTGGTTTATTGCACGTTACGCCCAGAATACACCCATGACTCATTATGAGACTAGGTACAACTATTTTGAACCATTTTTTTCCTTCGTTAAACTAGCAAAAGTCGATTCAGACATGATATGTGCACCTGCGTCATGCGCTTCAAACCATGAGCTTAGATCATTAAAATAGGGCCCCTAGTTTCAGTTTCCCTTTTTGAATAGAAAATAGACTTAAAATAGACTATTGATTTCTGCTGATTTAGACAGATATTTACTTTCACGCAGACACAGAATGCACATGCTATTTGACAGTCACCTTTAGTCCTTTTGGTGTGTTCAAGCGCAGCTTTTTGACCAAGACGCACCTAACGAGAGGTGCCAACACAGTCAGTTTTTGTCACCACTAGTTCTTTGACGTCAGCTTGTTGTGTTCTGGGCTTAAGGCTTCATGTGGTCCACCTGTTGACTAGATATTCTCTATATAGTCAACCAGGATCCAAGAAAAGATACAATAGATCACTTTACACTGTCTGGACCCCAGACACTTATTTCGATGGTGTGACCAACTGTCTGTTGTGTACAGTATCTGTATCTGTACAGTTGTCTCCAACAGGCTGCACATATCCCTGTACTAACATGCTCAAGAAACTCGGCTCATGGGCCACACCAGAGAAAACTGCCAATCACACTGCAGGCCCTGCTTCATACACACATCGGCACAGCTCTCAAACACAGGAAAATAAAATCAACTCCCTCCGCTAATCCAGCCTTCAGGCTTCCTTCACTTTCTTTTTCTCATTCAGCATCTTTACACCAGAACAGGAGGAGAGAGAGAGAGAGAGAAAGTAGGGGGTTAGAATGGGCAGAGGGTTTAAAAAAAAAAAAAAAAACTTTTAAAGAAGAGAGGTATATGGAGAATGCTTTGAAGAGGTAGGAGAGCTTCATTTGCCATCTGTGCATGAACCACACAGATATGCTTCTGTTTGGAATCATGTGGAGTCCAGGCTCTGATCTATGGAGTTTTGGGGGTAGTGGGAAGTTCAAGCAGGAAGAAGGATTCAGCAGCTTTCAGAAACAGAAATCATACCAATAACCGCCCGGATAGAGGAAAACATAAATAAATAAATAAATAAATACACCTACTACAGTATTTCTGTAGCAGTTAAGATTATTCTCAGCCTCAGATTGCACATCCCCATACATGGATTGCTCAATAACCATCTGACATAGATTTAACACAAAAATGGCAAAAGCTTTCTGAAAATAATTACAATCTGATTCATGCGATTTCTGGGAATCAGAGTGCATAGATTTTTATCAGTCTGCCAGGAACCAAAGCTGTGTTTACAAGCTCCCATACAGTGAGGATCTCTGAAAAATAATTAGTTACTGATATGGAATTTTACAAGGTTCATGGCATCCAAAAATTTGTCTTTTTTTTTGTTTCCTCCACAAGATATCCACAATTAATCTTCTGCATATTCCAATATCTTAGTGTTATATCACATTTTCTTGGAAGCTCTTTCCTGTTTAAAGAATAAAAATAAATACCATTCAAAAGAATGGGGTCAGTAAGACCTTGTTTTTGAAGGTTCTTAGGGCCTGTTTACACCTGGTCACTTCATGCATTTTCTGAAATCAGATAGATATCTGATTTATCAAAATGATTCCATTAATACATGGGCCACATAAATGCGTTTCAGCAAACAGATCTTCCGATCTAAATCCGATCTTCAATTCCCAGGCTATATGCACCAAAGCAAGAAATATAAGCTACAATTACAAAATCAAAGACCGCAATAGGAGAGAACAGGGCAAAAGCGCTAGTAAGATCATGCAGTCTTATAACTTTTAATGAAGATGATTGTGTTTTGAGCATCTGAGACATACTTTCTGTTTCTGTAGCACCATATCTGGCAATAACATGTTATTTAGCCTATAACACACTCTCACATGTTTATTTTTTGCATTTTTGGAACGAGAAAAATTTCCATATGTCATTTCAACAACTAGATGCATTTGGACTTCAATTTTGACTGGAATGCATCTCAGACCACCTTCTGAAGTGGTTTGAGTGATCATATTTAAATCCATCTCAAATGCATTTCGGAAGGCATTTACACCCGGTCTTTTCACGATCGGATAGCTTTCCGATCAGAGAAAATGCATGAAGTGACCAGGTGTAAACAGGCCCTTATGTTCACCAAGGCTGAATTTATTTGACAAAAATACAGTTAAAAACAGCAATATAGTGAATATATTACTGTTTTTTTTTTTTTTCTTCCAGGATTCTTTGATGAATAGAAAGTTAAGTTTAGGTTTCGTTTTCACTGTGTTCTGTTCCTATTTTGCCCGCCTGAGTTCCTAGTTAGTTTCCTCAGTTGTTAATTAGTTCCACCTTTTCCTGTTCAGTTCATTATATCTCCCTGTTTCCTCAGTTTTTTGTTTAGTTTAGTTTATGTGTAGTGGTTATGTTCCCCTGTATTTCTCTGTAATCTCCTGAGTGTTAATAAAAGTTTTCTGTTTAAGTCATCATGCGATCACTGCAGCCCCTCATGACAATAAATGTCTTTACTGTCTCTTTTAATGTGATCAATTTAATGTGTCCTTGCTGAATTTCTTACTGACTCCAAAGTCACACTGTGTGATATAGAATTGAAATAAAGCCTCAGGTGTGAGAATGTTGTAATTGTGAGAAAAAAACTCATACTGTGAAATATCACAATTATATTTAAGTTTTCTGGAAACAAGATGGAAACAAGCTTCTATACATTTTATATTTACTCACCTAAACATAAAAAAAACAACTTGGCTTAATCACATTAAATGGTCAGACAGTCGCTTCCTGTGTAAGTGGGCAGTTCTTGGCCAGATTAAGTTGCAATATGGACCAAACATTAGTCACAACCTGGCAATTCAACTACATTCAAATTTTGAATCTGTGTGTGAACGGAGGATGTAATTTTGTCTTGAACAAATGTTTCTCTTTGAATTTCTCTGTCAAACGTCAATCATAAGGAAACCCATCTTTGTGAGTATATCGACACTCTCTCGCTCTTTCTCTCATCTCTTCATTGTAAGTGTGAGATGAGTTTCAACAGCTGTGTCTTTTTTATCCCCCCTCTTCGCCTCTTTTTCCACACCTCTATTCTCACCCCTCGCTCCATTCTTTCTCTCTTACTCTTCCCTCTTCAAATCTAGGCAGACAGGTTGGCGTCAAGAGGGTTGTCATGCCAGAGCAACTAATCCTTCTCTCTTTCTCAGTCTCTCTCTGGACATGTTCAGGGCTGGACGTCTGCTTTAGGGCAGCAGCTGGAGAACTGATGGTTCTTGTGTTTGGATTTAAACTGGCCTGATCTACACACAGAATGTTGATATTGGATTACACTCCCGCTAATGGCCGACAGGGTATAAAGAGAGATGTACAAACAGTACAACACTGTGAGGCAAGACATTTGCTAAAGGACTAAGTAAATCTGTCAATAAACACATGTTTCAGATGACTGCTCATCACATAAACAAAAGAAAAAACAAACAAACTGTACTACTTAAAAGAAAAATTGTGCTACTCTGAGTTCATTCGGCGGCTGCTATGAGACACTTGTTGCATACTGATCGATATTAGAATATCATATTAATAAATGCTGGATGGCTCGTGTTGATAAATGGCATGCAATTAATTTTAAAACATATTGTATGTCAGTGAAAATGCTGTATTACTGTTACTAAAAATAAAGCTGCATCTGATTATGCTATGTTAGCTACTTGACAAAATAGTGTTTTTTCTTTGAGGCATGGTGAAAACATCCAGTCGCGGAAAATCAAGAAAACGAGATTCAAACAATAAGACTAAACGTGTTCAGCTATATAACAATAATTAGTTTTCTGTCTATAATGTAACCAAACAGTTGTTCCCTTGTCTAATAAAACATGTAATATATTAAAGGGTTAGTTCACCCAAAAATGAAAATAATGCCATTTATTACTCACCCTCATATCGTTCCACACCCGTAAGTCCTTTGTTCATCTTCGGAACACAAATTAAGATATTTTTCATCAAATCCAATGGCTCAGTGAGGCCTGCATAGACAGCAATGGTACCTCCTCTCTCAAGATCCATAAAGGTACTAAAAACATATTTAAATCAGCTCATGTGAGTTCAGTGGTTCTACCTTAATATTATAAAGTGACGAGAATATTTTTTGTGTGCCATAATAAAACCGCAAATCGAGGGTAACAGGGGTGTGATGTCACTGATAGGTGACCCACAGACAAAGCTCCGTGTCCTGGTTAAAATTGCTTATTTCTCTGGATTCAAACATTCTTGGAAACATCTGGGATAGAGTACACAAGTCAACAAAATATATAACACTGTTCTAGTGGATTTTGGATATTTTAACCAAAAAATCGTACATATTGTGCCTTTAAATTAAACGAGCTGCTGAGAGAACGAGAGAAAGTGTGTCGTACATACGTACACCTCATCATCACTACCACTACTGCACTGCATCATTTCTGTCATCATTGTCACCTTATTAACAGATTATGTATGTAGCTCACACATACAGTTGCAAGAAAATGTATATGAACCCCTTGCGGAATCTGTGAAAATGTGAATAATTTTAACAAAATAAAGGAGATAATACAAAATGCATGTTATTTTTTATTTAGTACTGTCCTGAGTAAGATATTTTACATAAAGGATGTTTACATATAATCCACAAGACAAAACAATAGCTGAATTTATTAAAATAACCCCATTCATAAGTATGTGAAACACTGATTCTCAATACTGTGTGTGGTTACCTGATGATCCACGACTGTTTTAATGTTTTGTGATGGTTGTTCATGAGTCTCTTGTTTGTCCTGAGCAGTTAAACTGAGCTCTGTTCTTCAGAAAAATCCTCCAGGTCCTGCAGATTCATCAGTTTTCAAGCATTTTTGCATATTTGAACCCTTTCCAGCAGTGACTGTATGATTTTGAGATCCATCTTTTCACACTGAGGACAATTGAGGGACTCAAACTCAACTATTAAAAAAGGTTCAAACATTCACTGATGCTCCAGAAGGAAACACGATGCATTAAGAGCCAAGGGGTGAAAACATTTGGAATTTGAAGATCAAGGTAAATTGTATTTAATTTGTCTTCCGGGAAACATGAAAGTATCTTCTGTTGCTTTCAAAGAGCCATACTAAATGAAAAACAATGATATTTAAACAAAATAAGAAAAATTTTGACATCTTCATCCTGTTCAAAAGTTTTCACACCCCGACTCTTAATGCATCGTGTTTCCTTCTGGAGCATCAGTGAATGTTTGAACCTTTTTTAATAGTTGTGTTTGAGTCCCTCAATTCTCCTCAGTGTGAAAACACAGATCTCAAAATCATACAGTCACTGCTGGAAAGGGTTCAAATATGCGAAAATGCTTGAAAACTGATGAATCTGCAGGAGCTGGAGGATTTTTCTGAAGAACAGAGCTCAGTTTAACTGCTCAGGACAAACAAGAGACTCATGAACAACCATCACAAAACAAAAAAACAGTCATAGATCATCAGGTAACCACACAGTATTGAGAATCAGTGTTTCACATACTTATGAATGGGGTTATTTTAATAAATTCAGCTATTGTTTTGTCTTGTGGATTATATGTAAACATCTTTTATGTAAAATATCTTACTCAGGACAGTACTAAATAAAAAATAACATGCATTTTGTATTATCTCCTTTTTTTTTGTTAAAATTATTCACAAGTTGTTCACATACTTTTTCTTGCAACTGTACATACATTCTAATAAACACTTTTTGTTCTGTACATACACTTAAACCCACTACACATGCTTAAATGTACAGACACGTACACTATAGCTAACTCTGATGTAACATCACAAACTGCTAAACCTTCCTGTACTCATTCACACACACACACACACACATGTTTGTTTTTGTGAAATGTGGGGACATTCCATAGACATAATGGTTTTTATACTGTACAAACCGTATTTACTATCCCCCTACACTACCCCTACCCCTAAACCTAACCCTCACAGGAAACTGTGCACACTTTTACTTTCTCACAAAAACTCATTCTGTGTGATTTATAAGCCTTTTGAAAAGTGGGGACATGCTGAATGTCCTCATATTTCACCTTTTTTTGTAATACCCATGTCATACCCATGTCATTATACACATTTATGTCCTGATATTTCACAAAAACAAGTACACACACACACACACACACACACACACACACACACACACACACACACACACACACACACACACACACACACACACACACACACACACACACTCCAGGTGAGAACAAAGATGTCAAATTAGCAGTTACTCTAAATAATACATAAAAATGTCCTTATATTTTTTCAAACGTTCTCAGCATTTCCTCTCACAGGTCCTGACCTTGTGTGAGCTCTGCTAATGGTGGTAGCATTAATATTCATGTCTAACAGCTTGATGAAATGTACCTTTGCACCATGAACAGGTGTGCATGTGTGAATAGCTCATTTACACCTCATAATGGTTGCGGGCAATTGTTCATGCAGTAACAGCACAAGATAACAACTTTTTAAATATCATTTATATTCCTTTTTTTTTTCTTCAAAACAAAAGATGTGATTCATCTCAGAACTGGTTGGTTTGGTCCATGGCTTTGCATTCTTTGTGTGAAGAATTTGAAGAATGTTTAATTTGTTAAAATTAGTTACCTACATCAATTAAGATGAACTAACAATGAACAATATTTTACAGCATCTAATAATCTGTTAATGTTAATTTCTACATTTACTAATAAATTTTTTCAAATTAAAAGTTGTATATGTTGACATTACTCAATGCGCTCTGAGAAAAGGGGGTTGTGTAACGATGGCATCTGAGTAATCAGTGGTGTTAAGCTCAGCAGAAAAAGAGGTGTTAAGCTGAAATACAGAGACACACATACAGAAAGAAATGGGGAAATGTTCTGCATGTAACATGAGTGCTGAGCTGCTGTTTGTGAAAGATGAGCTGGGGGCCCAAGACAGCTGGGAATGAGATGAAGAGTTTTTACACCCATCACACTGAAGTATATGTAACGTGTTGGGGAGAAAGGAAGGTTA
Organism: Chanodichthys erythropterus; assembly: GCF_024489055.1. Taxonomy (NCBI): domain Eukaryota; kingdom Metazoa; phylum Chordata; class Actinopteri; order Cypriniformes; family Xenocyprididae; genus Chanodichthys; species Chanodichthys erythropterus. Next base: position 26,558,899 of record NC_090238.1, read on the forward strand.
TTTCGACGTTAGTTTAGTCATTTGCCCTGGCTATAGCTTTAGTAGCTGATACTTCAACTACAGTCAAGATCTTAGGGCATTTTCACACCTAGTTTGTTTAAGCACTCCAGGCGGTCTCAGGGCAATATAACATATGTGAACACCTCAAATGATCTCACACCCCTTTTCCACCAGAATGGTTTGCATTCTGGAGCCAGAGCCTGTCCTTGGCCAGGTGAACTGGAACCTGTCGCAAAGCGAGGAATGAACGGTGACATAGTGCTATTATGCTTGTTTACCTGACTATAACCAGACTAAAAACACATTGCACATCCCGGTGTTTGTGCAGGCAGTTGTCGCTGTTCACATTACCGAGATTGATTCTAGCAAACCGGCAGCTCACGGGAGTAACTGCCGGTATTCTAATCTGTTGTTTTTGGAGATAAATTAACATTAGCTATGTAACATTAGCCCCAGAGCATGCAGACAAAACGCAATAAACTCTGTCATGTTATCTTGCATTCAGATGCCTGGTGCTTGGGAACGCAATTGTGTGAGGCGCTTCTGGCAGGGAATTATACCGAACCACTTTAACAACTTTGATCAGGCATTACAGGATGACCAAAACAGCATTGCAGATGCTGTGCAACAAGATCTGTCCACTGGTTGATCCAGTTATGACATACCATTGCAAAGTCACATGTTTTTTGATGCACACCAAGGAATTTATTTGCTAAAAGTGTTTCCAACATTGTTTCGTAGCACATAAAAATGTATCCGACTCAGTTGAGCCCATAAGTTTTTTATGTGCTTTTTTAGAATGTATGTGCATCTTGGCGTTTACTGGCTTGGCTTGGGATATACGCAATATCCCAAAATGCACATAAAAATAGGTGGATGGAACCCATTGAAACTATTATAGCTATTGAAACCGCTGATTCACTTACTCTCTCACACACTGGGTTTCTCTCGAGCACATAGTTTTATATATTTAGATATAAAGAACATTGTAGTACAACATTATTACATTGCTCAACGAGACAGCGTCAGCATTTTTCGACTGTTCAAGACCTGCTTTTAGGGCCAGAGTTGAACCAATCTTCAAAAATGCCCTTTTGTAGTGTCTCTTTTTTAAAAATGTTTGGTAACACTTTACAATACGGTTCATTTGTTAAACATTAGTTAATGTATTAACTAACATGAACTAACAATGAGCAATACATTTGTTACTGTATTTACTAATCTTCGTTAGTGTTAGTTAATGAGAATACAGTTGTTCATTCTTTGTTCATGTTAGTTCACAGTGCATTAACTAATGTTAACAAGCTTTTAATAATGTATTAGTAAATTTTGAAATTAACATTAACAAAGATTAATAAATGCTGTATAAGTGCAGTTCATTATTAGTTCATGTTAACTAATGTAGTTAACTAATGTTAACTAATGAACCGTATTGTGAAGTGTTACCAAATGTTTTTTACTATTCTAATAATATTATATTTAGGTTGTAGTGACCAGTTGCAGTCAGATATGCAAATTATTACATAAGTAATGTGGTGGTGCCATGGTATAGTGATGTGAAACACATTTTAACAGTGTTTATTGTGATTTTTTTCTCGGTAACATCCATAATTGTAAAGACGGCAAGTTTCTTTAAAATAATAAATGAAATTGAAGCATTTTAGATAACTGCATGACATGTTGTATGCTATTTGGTTAGAAAAAAAAAATGCCTGCAAAAGGCAAAATCCCCAAAAAAGGAATCAAATACGTATATTCCCTAAAAAAAATATTTCAAACACTGCTGCCAACATTCATATATCAGCATTTGTTCAGTGCATCTTGGTCTATCCTAATAATTAATGGCATTACCAATGTGGGTTAGCCAATCATAAAAGAAGGTAGTCACATATACTAGTTTTAAGAGTAGAGCAGCAAAACCAGCCTGAGAAAAGATCAGAGAGAGAGAAAAAGGTCATATAAAATGAGATTACGACACTAAGACTCACATTACAAGTGAGATTTAGATAAAAATAAGTTAAAAGTGTAGAAAATGGGCTCTTTAAGCCCATTAAGCACTTTCCTATTTTATTGTATCATTTTGCTGAGATGTAATAAACACTAAAATGTCCATCTTTTATTGTCCCTGTGTTTGCTGTGATTGGTATTTCCTTACAGTGATCAGTCAGCTGCATGTCACACTAATGAATTAATGGTCTGTAGCACTTATGAACCTCTCCTCGTGTGTCCATGAGTTAAAATGCTCTCTGCTCCCTCCATTAGTGGGATGAAGAGCCTTTAGACGGAGCGTCTGATCCGTCTCTCCACTCCTTTACCTCCCCTATGGGGCCTATTAGCATTCCAATCCATTCCACTCCAGGGGTTTTCATTGGTGGAGGTTATTCATTTCTTTAATATGATTGGCTGTGGGGGAAAAGGGGAGGCGGGAAAGGAAACCATGGCCTGTCAGTGTGATTAAATGCATAGCCCAACCATGACACCAGAGCTCTGATAAGCTCTCACTTTCTCTTTCTTTCTTTCATTCCGTCTTACCAAAATCCAAAGCTATGTGACACAAAACATTCAGAGGGTTTGTGTTCTCTGTCTCTCACTATTACGAGAGGTACAGCTCTCCAGTAAATGAGTGTTTTATGGGTCTTCAGGCAGGAGTTCAGTCTTTATGGACAACACACCTCCTTAACTAGCAGAGTTTAAGAGAGCTACTTACATAAAGCCCAGTGTGTGTGTGTGTGTGTGTGTGTGGTTTGTGTATAAATGATAATTAGTGTTCTGTAAAAAGAAGTTTGGGGAGCAGCAGCTTTCCAGAACAACATAGGAAATCATAGGAATGAGGTAGCTTCTGTGAGCAAAACAACATACTGTATGACTCAAAGTCTAAACAAACCTGTTACACTGACAGATGCCATATCACTTGACAGATCAGAGATAAGATGTTTTTGTTCTCATTCAGGAAGACCAGATTCAGGAAACCATCAGGCTAAATTCCCAAAGCAAAAACTGCTAAAACAAACATCTTTCGTTCTGTGTGAGTGTGTTAGAGAGTTAGTGAACCATGTCAGAGTCTTAAGCGCATATGTTGGTTTTATCGCTAGCAGATGTCCTTTATTTAAAAGGAAGAGGAAATTGAGGTTACTCACAATGTGGTTTTCTATAATCTAGAGTAGTACCAAGTCTTTACAGTCATCATAAATTTAGAACAAGTAAAGTTCATGTCATCATGTCTTTCCAAATCTATATGACATTCTTCTGTGGAACACAAAAGTAGGTGTTCACGTATATTTAAAAAAGATTATATTATATTATATTATATTATATTATATTATATTATATTATATTATATTATATTATATTATATTATATTATATTATATTATATTATATTATATTATATTATATTATATTATATTATATTATATTATATTATTCCTAGTCTTCCAAAGTCACAATAGCAATAGTGAGAAGCCATTACATTTAAAGGGTTAGTTCACCCAAAAATGAAAATTCTGTCATTTATTACTCACCCTCAAGTCGTTCCTCACCCGTAAGACCTTCGTTCATCTTCAGAACACAAATTAAGATATTTTCGATGAAATCTGAGATGTATATGACTTGTTCTACAGCAATTTTACCGACAATTTCAAGGTCCAGAAAGATACTAAAGACATTGTTAAAACAGTCAACGTGACTGCAGTGGTTTATGAAGTGGGAATACTTTTTGTGTGCAAAAACAAAACGAAAATAGTGACTTTATTCAACAAAATCTTCTCTTCCATGTCATTCTCATACATTGTTTTACGTCCAGCACTTCCGTGTTCTATATCAGAACACTGACTCATTATTGGCCGGCTCCAGCGTCAAGTATCACATGCATGCTTCATGCTGCTCATAGCTTTGGCCAGTATGGAGACGGCATTTGGACGTGAACACGGAAGCCTTCACTGTGCTTACTGTGGCAATTACATAAGGTTAATGACAGGAAAGAGAAGAGATTGTTGAATAAAGTGGTTATTTTTGTTTTGTTTTTGCACACAAAAAGTATTCTCGTCGCTTCATAAAATTAAGGTTGAACCACTGCAGACACATCGACATTTTTAACAATGCATTTAGTACCTTTATGGACCTTGAAAGAGTCGGTTAAATATATACACTACCGTGTAAAAGTTTGGGATCGGTAAGATTTATAATATCTTTAAAAGAAGTTTCGTCTTCTTACCAAGGCTGCATTTATTTAATTAAAAATACAGTAAAATCAGTAATATTGTGAAATATTATTACAATTTAAAATAACTGTTTTCTATTTGAAAATATTTGAAAATTTAATTTATTCCTGTGATGGCAAAGCTGAATTTTCAGCATCATTACTCCAGTCTTCAGTGTCACATGATCCTTCAGAAATCATTCTAATTTGATGATTTGCTGCTCAAGAAACATTTATTGTGTACAATTGTACAAAATATTTGTGTACAATATTTTTTCAGGATTCTTTGATGAATAGAAAGTTCAAAAGAACAGCATTTATTTGAAATATAATCTTTTGTTACATTTTAAATGTCTTTACTGTCACTTTTGATCGATTTAATGCATCCTTGCTGAAAAAAAAATTAATTTCTTTAAATTCTTCTCAAAAAAATAAAAATAAAAATTCTTACTGTCCCCAAACTTTTGAACGGTAGTGTATAATATTACAAAAGCTTTGTACTTCAGATAAATGCTGTTCTTTTGAACTTTCTATTCATCAAGGAATCCTGTAAAAAGTATACAACTGTTTTTAACATTGATAATAGTAATAAATGTTTCTTGAGCAGGAAATCATCATTTTAAAATGATTTCTGAAGGATCATGTGACACTGAAGACTGGAGAAATGATGCTGAAAATTCAGCTTTTCCAACACAGAAATAAATTACATTTTATATTATATTCCAATAGAAAACAGTTATTTTAAATTGTAATAATATTTCACAATATTACTGTTTTTACTGTATTTTTAATTAAATAAATGCAATCTTGGTGAGCAGACAAAACTTATTTTAAAAATATTAAAAATCTTACCCCAAACAAATCGATCCCAAACTTTTGAACGGTAGTGTATACCTCACAGATTTCATCAAAAATATCTCAATTTGTGTTCTGAAGATGAACAAAGGTCTTATGGGTGTGGAACGACATGAGGGTGAGTAACTAATGACTAACTTTTAACTAACTTTTTAATTTAAATCATTATTCAATGAATAATAGCCATAACTCACCAACCTTATTTGTGCTGGCATATTTTTAAACTTGGCACAACATAAACAGTTCCGAGTCGTGTTCGATGTCAGTGATGTCAAATCTTGCATCGCTGACATAATTTTTAAACTAAAACACAGATTTTCAGTGCTTATTTGACAGTGTGACAGAAAACTCTATTCTATTGAGCCCAGAAAGAACATTGTGCTGAACCAATACTGTTCACTTTTCAACTCAGTTGAACATCATTACATGCACATTAAATGAGTTCCTTTGCTGAATTATTGCAAAACAAGCATTATAAATAAATATAGAGAGGGAAAGAAACCACTAGTAAGAAGTAAAAAGCATTACAGTAAGACAAAGAGAGCTAGAAATACAGGAAGGGAGAGAAAGACCTGCAGCGGGATGTGTTTTTTCACTTCGTCCCACATGACTACCCTCCTCATCAGTGGTGTAGTGGTAAAGGAATAGCCTCTCGCTGCTCACCTCATTACCGTCTGTATACATGACACAGACTCACTTCTTCCTCTCTCTTCTCCCTCAGGGTGGATGCTTAAATGACAGCTATTAGCCAAACACAGGGCTATTTGTTTTCATATTTCCTGGCCCTGTGCTATCTGACATGATTCTATTTGTGCCTGCAGTGTTACACCGCGTGTGTGATGACTGATGGGGCGCCAGGCAGAGCTGGTTTTGCTTGGCTGCTAAACTGGGGCATTCGCGGAGGTGGAGGGGCACAGGACACTGATATAACTCATTCATCATATGGAGAGATGGCGAGAGAGACAATTTATACATTCCATTTTTAGGAAATAGTGTGATTTGCATAGTCAAATTAATAAAACTTTTTGATTTGATTTTGACCCTAAAAGAGAAAGAGATGCATCATATAGCACCAAAAGGGAGCTATAACCATGGTAGACATCGACATCCTTCCAAATATTCAGATTAGTCTAATGATATGAAACAGTATTTTCATTGAAATATCATTAAATATGTTTATACTACAATTCAAAAATTTGACTTAAGTATGTTTCTTTCTTCTTCTTTTTTTCAGCAAAAGTTATTAAACTGATCAAAAATGACCAGAAAAAATATATATATATAAAAAAAAAGTGTATTATGGTATGGAAAATTCAGTTTTAAATAAATAAATATATATATATATATATATATATATATATATATATATATATATATATATATATATATATATATATATATATATATATATATATATATATATATATATATATATATATATTAGCTTAATATAATGTCTTAAAGAATTAGTCCACTTTCAAAGCGGAAGTACATGCAAGGCGATCATTTGTGTTTATAAACCATATTCAGTTGTATTTTTGTAGAAAATGACTGATCGTTTCACTAGATAAGACCCTTATACCTCGTCTGGTATCATTTAAAGCCCTTTTGAAGCTGCACTGAAACTGTAATTTTGACCTTCAACCGTCTGGAGGCCATTTAAGTCCACTATAAGGAGAATAATCCTGGAATGTTTTCATCAAAAACATTCATTATATATATATAAATAACTTCAAAGTTACTGGCCACTGGATTTATTTCCTCACCAAAGCTCCTTTTTAATCTCAAACTGCACTTGGCAAGTGTTAATTTTGGCCTCTGTAATTGAGGCACTGCATTCACACTTCACACAGGAACAAAACACACATGTTTTAACTTGAATGCATTTGTTTATGAACATGTTCAGTAAAATGATCTAGTGTTCAGTAAACAGCAGAGCTTCCCTGAGTGAACGCCAGACCTCTGTAACTCTCTTAGGGGGTCACATGACAAATGTTACCTGTCATTTCATGCTTTCTAAACTCAAATATTTTTTCCCCCTGTATGTTCCTTATGAGAGTAATCAGAGCTGCAACATTAAACAGAAGCCTGAATAAGGAGCAGTCAAGTTTATTACATCAGTGAAAGAATGAGAGTGAGAGAGACAGATGGGCCACCAGAGGCTACCACACGCTTCCTCTCTCTATCTATCTATCTATCTTCAATTACTCACCTCTCTTACTCACACCGTTTATGCCTTTTCTCTTAGATCATATTCCTGCTTTGTCATATGAGAGCAAGTAGGAGTGTGAGTGTAGCATGTTGGTGTTTCTTTAACTATATAGGCACTTTTATGTCACAGGGGTTGATTTTCAAGAAAACTTACAGATATAGAGCTGTTATTTATTTATTTATTTATTTTGCATATGAAAGTTACATTAAAATGGTCCTGGAAATTTTTTAGCATAAAACAAATTACAACAGTACCGCAATTGTGGCATCATCTCCACAAGTGACAAGTTATTGTGTTAAACATAATGTGTCCCAGCTGAAAAATCCAGCGCAAACCAGCATGAATTCCATGTTGGCTGGATTTTTTTAGCAGGAATGTGAAGAAAAAGAAAAATTACAGAAAATATCACCTCTCAACTGAATCTCAGGCTAAAAGTATAAAATTATGCAAAATTGTGAGAATGTTATTTGAATGTGTACTTAAGATACATTAAGTATTAAGGCCAGAACACACCAAGCCAACGCCGACGCACTAGTGGCGATGAAAGCAGACTGCATGGTTTGCTCACGTCGGCAGCATCTGTGTCCAAAGTTGCCCTGACAAACCAAACCGATGCTAAACAGCCAACTGCCAAGCAGCACGTCAGTTCTCAGTAGCTGAACAGCCAATCAGAATGATCAGATGGCCCGACGGACCGACGAGCTCCAACGCCGATTCAACATTTTGAATCGGCCGAAAAAAGGCAGACGAGGACCAACTTCAGCCGACGGTGTGGAACACACTGAGAAAACTTAGTCGGCCGACGAAGAAAAACTGCCCGACGGCCGACTGTCAGCTTGGTGTGTTCCGGCCTTCAGCGAATTAGCCTCAGCAAGATTAATGAATGTGACATTTTATTGCGAAAATGTTTAAATGTCATTATCATTGCTAGTGAATGTAATACAGAATGGAAAGCACTGATGTCTTTGAAAAGGAAAAATGAATAATGTAAATAAAGATAATAAAAAGATTAAACTTCACGCTGTTCATAAAATGATCCTGTCCATCAACGCCACTAGAAGTGAAGTGAAAAAATAGCAGAGGATGCAAGAGACAAAGAATGAAAAACTGTATTGACAGAAAACGAGAGGAACAGAGGGAGGGCCGAAGAAAAGCAATGTTCTTGTGAGTAAACTACTCACAATCAAACACTATGACACAACATGCTCTACCAAACACACTTTAAGGGTTAGTTCTCCCAAAAATGAAAATTCTGTCATTAATTACTCACCCTCATGTCGTTCCACACCCGTAAGACCTTCGTGCATCTTTGGAACACAAATTAAGATATTTTTGATAAAATCCGATGGCTCAGGCCTCTATTGAGAGCAAGATATTTAACACTTTCAGATGGCCAGAAAGCTACTAAAGACGTATTTAAAACAGTTCATGTGACTACAATGATTCAACCTGAATGTTATGAAGCAAAAAAAATACTTTTTGCGTGCCAAGAAAAAAAAGTAACAACTTTACTCAACAATATCTAGTGTGGAACGACATGAGGGTGAGTAATTAATGACAGAATTTTCATTTTTGAGTGAACTAACCCTTAAAGTACTCACTGCGTCAACTGTGTAGGAGACTGACAGGCAGGGGCGCAGGAGACATTTTCAAAGTGGGGGGGACCAAACTGCGTTCCGGGGGATATTGTTATGACCACGGATGGTGCATGTGTGCATACCGAACGCGGCTTTCCGCGCTCATGGGCAAAGGAGTTTCTTTGAAAGGCTCACGCGCGAGACTGAGCGGAATGCGGGAAATGAAGTATACCAGGGCCCTAAATTGTAATGGACTGGAGCTCACGGATCCCATCGAGAGAAATGGGAATGCGGGGACACCACGATGCGAAAGGGCACTTTCACTTTCGCGATCAAAGTGCATGCCACTGATAAGCTTTGTAAATGCAGCATTACAGTATACACATACCAATTAAACGCGCAGGTCTCCTCTCGTGCGTCCTCCCCACTGTGTCGCCGGTCGAGGCAATAACTTTCGTTTCGCTTTTAGATATCTCTTTTATAGATGCCATCAATGCTTTTAACTTTCTAGATGTAATTACCGAAATTAAAACAGTCCATAAACTACAAATCCTCATGAAAACTTCATTCAAGCCAGCTCGCGCTTCAACCTGAGAGATCAGCCTCCTTACCTTAAAGTGTCAAATTTCTCGGTTTCTAAATGGACGGTTTGGCTTGATTGACAAACGCTAACGTTCGGCCATGATTTATATACCATCGACCTGTCCTAAAACGCTAGCACGCTTTGATCGATTGCTTGGAGATCGCGTGTTTCTCCGTTCGAGAGCGCATTTCCTGTTCACAGTTGATTATTTACGGACAAAAGCTCAAAGAAACGTGAAAATGGTCTCATTTGAAAGAAAATATCCTAAGCTAAAAGATGATATATTGCGACTGATTGAAGCAGCCCTTATCAAAAGTGCGGGGGTTGATTTCTGTCTTTTCAAAACTGCGGGGGTCCTGACCCCCCTGTCCCCCATGCCAATGGCATGCCTGCTGACAGGGAAGAGGAAAAACTGTTAAATAAAGTTGCTATTTTTGTTTTGTTTTTGCACACAAAGAGTATTCTCGTCACTTCATAACATTAAGGTTGAACCACGTTGACTATTTTAATGATGTCTTTACACTTGACATTTGACTTGACGTTTGATATTCAACAGTATTCTTGACATTTATTCAACAGTGCTTTGATCTGCCTGCATTGACACTATTCTTGAAGAGCTGCTGTGCAGCAAAAATTATGTACCAGTTATCAATGTAAAGCTGCTTTGATACAATCTGCATTGTAAAAAGCGCTATATAAATAAAGGTGACTTGACTTGACTTGACTACATCTCTGGACCTTGAATGTGGTAATTTCGTTGCTTTCTATGGGAGATAAAAAATATCTTAATTAAAGATTAAAAATATCTTAAGTTGTGTTCCGAAGATGAATGAAGGTCTTACGAGTTTGGAACAACATGAGGGTGTCCAATGAGTGGCACTAAAAGTAGTTTTATCTGAAACAAATAAATATAAATCTGGCAACATTTTATTAAGTTGGTTGTTATGTATCGCAGCAGTTTGGAAGTGAAATGTCATGCGAGTATCGCTAAAAGGTTTATCGAGTTTGAACCGCGCACTCAAACCTACCCTATCCCTAACCATTAATGTTAACAAAATCAAAGGAGAGATAAAAATGCATTTGTTGAAAATACCATGCCATTTCAGCTTGCATCTACAAGTCTTTGGAGCGGTTTTATCGAGGCCCATGTTTATCGAGGCCCATGTCTCACGGGACTTTGTGGTATCGGTATCCTACCCAGGTGCTCCACATCCCAAGTGTTGTTTGTGTTTTACTGCCCCAGTGATTATTTCAGCTGGAAACTGCAGTGAATTATAGGTATAGGTACGCTTTTTGGAGTTTTTGCAAAAATGATTGCATGTTTTTCCAAAGTGCCTAGGTTGCAGATCTTCCTAAAATCGGTGTTGTGAGACATCAAAGCTCTCTGTGAGCTCAGAATGCTTTTATTTATCCATTTAGAAGAATCTGAGGTGCTCTTTACCTGTCAGTCATTTTTTGTGTTTGTGTTTGGTTTTGAGAGAGGAAGTTAGCGAAATGGCTAACACCACTAAAAGCACCTGCAAGCAAGATGACAGAAGGTCAAAACATGTTTGTACATGTGAGCATGTGACTGTGCCAACTAATCGTGTAAAACAGCCTAAACTGACATACACAGGTGTAAAACAAGAACTTTTGAGTTCAGTTTACCGCGTGCAAAACAAGACATTTGACTCACATGATCATGAACACAACTGAAATTCAGTTTCATCACCCATAAAACCTGTTTGAGAAGCTCACGAAATCTGTGCCAGTCTACATGTTCACACATGCACACAATTGATGTGGAATGTTGATTAAAGAGCAAAGATAAACACACACTCACTACTCACGCTTCAGAGTCATTAGTATTCAGCTCTAACCATCTACTCCCCAGTGTATGTCTCAGCAATGGCTGCAGGTAACAGTTTTATGAAAGCGAAGGACGAGAGAGGCAGAGAGGGAGGGAGGGAGGGAGGGAGGGAGGTAGAGAGGGAAATGCTTGCCTCTTTTTCTCCAAGAGAGAGAGAACAGATTAATCCTGTGATTTCAGCTGCCTGTATCTGCTCAATAGGGGAAATTACGGCTGGCACAAGGCTCCATTTTCATTAGAGTCCAGACTACATATATATTCAGGCTCTAATTGAGGCCAGGGCCCTCCTGCTCTATAATCGGGCCCTCCATAACTGTCTGTTTAGTTCTTTCTGCTCCTTTCCCTGCGTTTTAATGATTTCTGTGTGTAGCGGCCCATGGCTGTTTAACGGATCACTTCCTGCTCGGTTTGCCTGTTCGTTCCAAACAAAGTTCAGCGGAATGGAGACGATTCATCACTTCTGGGTTCGCCTTTGAGAGACTGAAAAAAGAGAATGCGGATAGCTTGCACATCCTCCGTATGCCAGATTTAATGAGTAATGTTTAGCGGAATGGGAGAGATGCATGCTGGGAGAATTTTCAAAAGGCATGTTTTTGTGCTTCCAAGACCGAGTGTGGATGTCAAAATGATTAGTTCTAGTTAAGCTAAAAACTCAACATACACTAAAATCACACATCACATACACACACTGTGCAGAAATGAAAAGGAAAGAGCTGAAAACAAACTGAAGCTCAGGAACTCAAGTGAGGAAGTGTATGTGTCACTGTTAAATGTGAGCATGTGTGTAGGTCTAAGTGCAGTGGTCATAGTTTGAGCTGTGTGTTCAGAGCTTGGGGGTTTGGGTAGGAGTAGGCTGTACCACCAAAACCTCTGTGTTTTATTACCACATACTGAATACACACAACTGTTCAAAAGATCGGTGAGGCTCTTATGCTCAACAAGGCTGCATTTATTGGTTTAAAAATACAGTAAAAACAGTAATACTGTGAAATACTATTACAATTGAAAAGAAATGTTTTCTTTTGTCTATTTAACTGTAATTTAAATGGAATTTAGTTCTGTGATGGCCATTAGTAAACAGCCATCACTATCCTTCAGAAATAATACTAATATGCTGATTTGGTTTTATATTGTTGTCTACCTGATAAAGTTCACTGGCTTTGCTTGATGTATTTTCCCGGCATCGAAATCAGGTACATATAAATGTCAGGAAACCCTATTCCTGGCCTCATGTTAATGTCCATGGAACACTAGTTCTTTGGCAAGTTGTAAAGAACAATTCAACTGACTTTAATTTAAGAAGACAATAGTTTGTTTTACTCCCTTTTTTCAGTTTCCTCTATTAAATCTAGTCATATTACAGGATGTTTTGCCACTTAGTCCAAAAGTGACGTCAATGCATACCTTCTATACTAGCAACAGCACATGTTAGCATGCTAAATATGAGATTTTGTTACATGTAGATAAAGCAAAAGAGACTGGACTGGCATGGTCTAACTAATATTAACTCTCACAAAATGGACCCATACAAAACATGCTGGGAACTAGAAACCCACTGTCCATTTTTTACGCCTTGATAAAGGATTTTCCTTTAAAGGTCTCCCTTTAAACCCCTCCTTTCTGAGAGCCTACCCTGCTCTGACTGGTCAGCCGGCCCACTGTGTTGTGATTGGCATTCCGCTTACAGCACATGTCTGAAACGAAACAGCTATTCCCATATATGAATTTCACCAATTTTGGGCACGTTACTTAAAAAAAGTTATTAGTTTTAGTTACTAGTTTCTTCTCACAAATAGTAACTGAGTTACATCTTTATAAAAGTAACTAATTACCAGGGAAAGTAACTAGTGTGTTACTTAAAAAAAAATCAAATATGTCAAATATCTTGGATGCCCCCAATATTAAATATAAGTCTAAAAATAAATTATTCTTGAACCAACTCGTAACTCATGATCCGCTCTTGCTCACGACATGAAATTTCTCTGTACTGTACTATGTGTTGTAGCCATTAAAGAAAACATAGTTTCATATTTATGTTGAAATAGGCCTATGTTATGTTTTAAATTAATCTATTTGATTATGAAAAGTGAACAGCATGAGTAAAATACCTCATAAGATGCTCAATATATCGGGAGACATGGAGTGACTCAGACATGATTTTGACCACTTCATAAATTTTTTGTAGAAAGCCTTTCTTTGAAGTGAATTTCATTTTGTAAAAATTGTATCTTAATTTGAATCAATGTTTCATCAACCAGTTGCCTGGATTTAATAAATAAGAAGCAAATATAGCAGACAATATAATCATGACATGGAAGCGCTGGCACGATCACTTGCACGTGAACTGGAGTGCGTCTTATAGGCTAAATGAACCGAAACTCAGTGTATAGGCTGCTTGCCTCATAGACATGAGAAATATATCTACAGAAAGCTCGAAATGTCTTCTTTTAAATGAAATAATTCAAAACGAAAATAAATAATTCAAAAAAAGAAAGGCTACTCTCCGAATGAAATGTGCATTCTCTCTCGAGTCAGCAATGTCAACTTCATCTTTGCAGCCGACACTGATTCAGAAAACTTTACTTTATTAATAAACAATTAAAATGTCTCCTTGCTGTCACATTCATAATCATTACTTTTGCCGGTTCTTTATGGCAAGCTTTATGCATGCAATTGATTGCTACATCTAGCCTATATTACATAAATGCTAATTTTTATGGTTTATTCTCTCCAGTATTTAAGAAATTAAATTAATATAAATGTGATTACGCTGATTAATAATGTTCTGAAGCTTCCTGAAGCAGCGTTTTGAAATCGGCCATCACTATATAAGTTGTTATTTTGTTTCTTTGGCGCACCAAAAATATTCTCGTTGCTTTATAATATTAATATTGAACCACTATACTCACATGAACTGATTTAAATATGTTTTTAGTACCTTTATGGATCTTGAGAGAGGAAATGTCATTGCTGGCTATGCAGGCCTCACTGAGCCATCGGATTTCAACAAAAATATCTTAATTTGCGTTTCGAAGATCAATGAAGGTCTTACGGGTGTGGACTGACATGAGGGTGAGTAATAAATGACAGAATTTTCATTTTTGGGTGAACTAATCCTTTAAGTACGCTTAAAATTACAATTTTAAGTGGATTGACCGTGATGAAATTAAGTTGGAATAAAATGTAGTTTTAGCTCATTTTAATTAAGCAAACTGTACTAGCAGTGGGCTATTAACTTTTTGGTGCATTGTAAAACCACAGAGAACCCATAAGAGGATTGTGGGAGATGTAGTTTTTGGGCTTAAGTGATGCGAGTGCTGAGCTGAAACAGAATGGAAGAGAAAAGAACAGTAGCGTCTGCAGAGGAAAGAAGAGGAGAGGAGAAAATGTGTCACAAATTGTTCGAGGCTGTAACAAGTCCAGTCTGGCCAAAGATGCAAACCATACACCACCCTGTTCACAGTAGGGTGCAGTTTCACGAGTGTGTGTATGTGTGTGTGTGTGTGTGTGTGTGTGTGTGTGTGTGTGTGTGTGTGTGTGTGTGTGTGTGTGTGTGTGTGTGTGTGTGTGTGTGTGTGTGCGTGTGCATGTGCGTGCAGACGAGAGGCTGAGGGATTGGTTGCCACGGAGATTCTGACACATTGGACCCCACTCCCTGCTGCCCTCAGTTTAGCCTTGACAAGGCAGAGAAAATGCTTGGAGGCGGGTAGGCTAATTTACCATCCCTTTCTCCCTTTTTTTCTCCATCTCTCTTTTTCCCCTGCCTTTCTCGTTTCATTCTCTCTTTCTCTCGCTCTTGCTGTGAGGTCTCGTTACAGAGTTAGAGGGTACTTGAGTAATTAATGTGGAATTCAAATGAGCTTATCAGGTCAAAAGCAGCTTTGCTCCTTTAGGATACTCTCCACTCATGAAAAACAGCTCTGACAAGCTTACAGTACAATACCACATTGTGAATACTGATGACAGCCCCAGATTCATTACAAAACAAAACTTACACACATTCTTTCTTCTTCTCAGGGAAAAGGGGATTAGCCAGCTTAACTTTATAGTGTAACAAAAATGCATTATTAACTGACACGGGAAGAACAACAGCTGAAAATAACACTCGAGGACTCTCGCACAAGCCTCTGGGACAACTTCAGGTTCATCATTTTATCGTGTTTGTTCCTTTGAAAGTTTTATGGTATGACAACAGGGATGGGCAAAATTCTCTTTCAATTCATGAGCTGGAATTTGAATTGGCTACATTACACAGGATTCTGAAGTGGAATGAATGGAAGAATTTACTGAATTGCCACTTACAGACATTCAACACAAGTAACAAATCAGAGGTATTTTATAAGTGCAACACAAGCTGCATCAAAGCACTGATGAATGCACATATTGACTGATTAGCTTATTGATTCACTGAACAATTTCTTTTTTACATTACAATTCAAATGTTCGGAAAGGGTTTCAATACTTTTATGCTCACAAAGGCAAAACTGTGATAACAAATGTTAAGTTTGTGAAATATTATTACAATTTAAAAGAACTCTTTTTTATTTTAACATATTTTAAAATGTAACTGAGTTTTCAGAAGCCATTACTACAGTCTTCAGTGTCACATGATCCTTCAGAAGTTTGGTTAATATGCTTTGGAAACCTTTAAGGATTTTTTGTTGAACAGAAAGTTCAAATGAACTGCATTTATTTGAGGCAGCAATCTTTTGTAATATTATAAATGTGTTTACTGTCAATTTTGATAATTGAATGCATCACTGCTGAATTAAAGCATTCATTTCTTTAAAAAAAAAAAAAAAATCTTATCGACCCCCAAACTTTTAAGTACTGTATATTGAAACATTTATATATTTGAGGAAATGAAACAGACACCTATATGTCAATAATTAACACATTAACATAGACATCTATTTAAATTTTTCCATATAGCACTGCAAAATGTCCACCACATTATTTCCATGTAACTTTATCCCCTGGTTTCACAGACAAGGCTTAAGCAAGTCCTAGACTAAAATGCATGTTTGAGCTGTTTTAACTACAAGCAACTTGTATTGACATACCTTAAAATATGTCAGTGCCATTGTTTTGTCTCAATATGCACACCAGTAATGTTTTTTTTTTTTCTAAGACATGTTTATAAAAGCAACTTAAATGCCCTAATTGAACTAAGGGTTAGCTTAATCCTGACTTAGGCTAAGCCCTGTCTGTGAAACCGGGCCTATATATATTTAAAATATTGAATACATTCTTAAACCATAAGAATCCCCCATTCTCAATTCAAATTACAAAATGAATCTGAATTCAAAAGGCATTCTAAATTAAATTCTGCATGGTACACAACCCTAAGCCAGTGAAGGAGATGGTAGAGGAGGTGGTACAGACAAGGCCTCTATACTGTTTATCACACTAACTCTTGACAAAACTATTGGTTCTTCCATTCTGGGGAAGCTCAGGCTGTCCAGAAAATGCAACAGCTGCAGAAATAGGATATTTCATTACAGCATGAGAATGTGTGTAATAGTGGAAACCGGTGATGGGATGAGAGAGGAAAATGGGAGTTGTGAGGGAGGCAGAAAATGAGAGAATGACAGAGAGGGTGGGAGACAGACCCCCTCAAACCCTCTGCTGCATGCATTTCATGTTTCATTGAGGCTTTCCATCTGTTTCACTGCTTCATTTGAAAAGCCGTCATATAACTTGATTTAAAACCAATCGGTGAGAGTGGCCTCAGTGTGTGTGTTGTGCCTTCCTAAACAAAATACATTTACCGTCATCCACAGATCCCAAGAAAAACTGGAAGCCAATATTCCTTTCAGTGAGATAGCACACACAAACACAAGCAGATGTTTTATAAATGAGGACCAAATATATTTATATTATTTTAATATAAAGCCTATCATAATCACTATATAAATCTACATACAAATACAAATCCTAAGGACATTCTTGGATGTCCCTAAAAAGGAATGATTTGGGACAAATTTATAAACAAACAACACATACATGTTGGATTTTCATGTTTTATAGGGACTTTCCATAGACATAATGATTTTTATATTGTACAAACTGTATATTCTAACCCCCAACCCTAACCCTAAACCTACTCATCACAGAAAACTTTCTGCATTTTTACATTTTCAAAAAAACATCACTTGTTTGTTGTATGATTTATAAGCTGTTTTCCTCATGGGGACTAAAAATGTCCCCACAAGGACAAGGATTTCTGATATTGCTATCTTTCTGGGGACATTTTGTCTGACTAACGTACCAGGACCACACACACACACAGAAACATTCCTCAAGGCAAACACATACAGGGCACCTTTTATAGAAAAATAAAGTTTGCAAAACAGAAAGCCATCTTGGCATGGAATTGTGGGACTTGTATTATTTCTCTTCTGACTGTATTGCATTTTCTCATTTCAGCTCTCATTAACTGCTGGTGTCATATCAGATGAGATCTGTTTACTCTAATCGGAGCTGAGGTTCAGCCCTATTACTCGCCGAAATCAAATCAGCCTGTAAACACATCAGTACAGTACCTCACAAATGGCAGTGTGTTTAATTACGTTACTTTGTTTGTGAACGTACAGATGCTGTCTCAACTTTCATGCAGGCACATATGGCGTTGATTAATTAATCTCTCCCTCTCCCGTTCTCTGTAATTTCCTCATTCTTCCTGTGCTTAACACCTGTCAAAAGAATCTGAACCCTCATCTGACAACTTCAATACAAGATGGCACACGGACACGGATGGCATCCTCAGCGAGTGCGGGCAAAGTTGGGCACGCATGCAAACAAAAGCACCGTATGCCCACGCTCCCTGCCAGAACCACATTTTCTGTAGTTCGAAGTTTGAGTGCAGAGATGCAGAATACCCAAAACTACAACAGATGTCCAGCAATAGGAAAGACGGCCAGAACGGACCGTCTTTGTAATTGATCCATTTATCATGAAAATGATCAGTTCAGTGGAAAGCTCAGATGGAAGTTGTCGGTGGTGCGCACGCACCAGAGAGCCTGAGGGGGTGCGGCCGTTTGGCTGGTTATTGAGAGTCATTAGAGTGTCTGAGACAGCAGGAGTTCCCCCTCCCTCATTCCTCTCCTTACAAGGGTTTCCCGTCAAACTGAGATTGTGAGCCAGAGGAGTTTAACCAAATCTCCATTCATGTCCACATCTGGAATCATGAGTAGTTCTGCATTTTATTTTCTCAAGTCTCACCCCTAAACAGTCTAATCTTGTTCTCTCTTATATTCCCCGACACAAAACTCTCCATTTTCTCCATTTTTGGTAACTTTTAAAAATTCATATGATTTTCGTTTGGCAATAAAAGTCCCATGGACTTACTGTAAAATGAGGCCTAGGTCATATCTTGAGATCAGAATAGCAGAGTGACTTGGAAGTGGTCTCTTTCCTATCGGGCCAGCAAGCAACCACCTGGCAACCTCATAGCAAACTCAACACTTCGCACACCTTAGCAAGCACGAACACCCTGACAACCAGACAGCATTTTAGTTTTGCACCCATCACATTTTCTTCAGAAACAAACCTTACTTTACAGACAGGACTCAACAGCAAGGATTGGTCAGGCCAGTAGTTTAGATTTCGATTTACCCTGCCAATGGTTTCAATGGTCTCAACATATATTTTTTTAAATGTTATTTTATCATATTTTTTATGAATTTTAAATTCATAATGTTACATTTATAATTTTAAATACAGTGTTTTTTAATATTTATAATATACTTTATACTTTAAAAATCTTATGCTCACCAAGGCTGCATTTATCTTTATAAAAAATACAGTAAAACCTTTAATATTGTACAATATTATTACAATTTAAAACAACATTTTTATTTTTTTTTCAGTATTTTTAAAATGCAATTTATTCAATTTATTTTCAAAGCAGCCATTACTCAAGTCTTCACTGTCACATGATCCTTCTGATATCACCTGATTTAGTTATTTTGAACAGTATTGAATTATTGAGTTTTGAATTAAAATTATTTCAAAAATATACTATGCTTAAAAATGTATTAGACCACCTATCATAATAAAGAGAAGACAGAAATATTTTAGGAATCTGTCAAAAACTTGTTTAAAACAAATATATATTTATATATATATAGTCAGACCCCCTTAAATTTTTCACTCTTTGTTATATTGCAGCCATTTGCTAAAATCATTTAAGTTCTTTTTTTCCTCATTAATGTACACACAGCACCCCATATTGACAGAAAAACACAGAATTGTTGACATTTTTGCTAATTTATTAAAAAAAGAAAAACTGAAATATCACATGGTCCTAAGTATTTAGCTCAGTATTTAGTAGAAGCACCCTTTTGATCTAATACAGCCATGAGTCTTTTTGCGAAAGATGCAACAAGTTTTTAACACCTGAATTTGGGGATGCTCTGCCATTCCTCCGTGCAGATCCTCTCCAGTTCTGTCAGGTTGGATGGTAAACGTTGGTGGACAGCCATTTTTAGGTCTCACCATCTTGGCAAACTCCATGTGGGCTTTCATGTGTCTTGCGCTGAGGAGAGGCTTCCGTCGGGCCACTCTGCCATAAAGCCCCGACTGGTGGAGGACTGCAGTGATGGTTGGCTTTCTGCACCTTTCTCCCATCTCCCGACTGCATGGAGCTCAGCCACAGTGATCTTTGGGTTCTTCTTTACCTCTCTCACCAAGGCTCTTCTCACCCGATAACTAAGTCTGGCCGGACGGCCAGCTCTAGGAGGGGTTATGGTCGTCCCAAACGTCTTCCATTTCAGGATTATAGAGGCCACTGTGCTCTTAGGAACCTTAAGTGCAGCAGAAATTTGTTTGTAACCTTGGCCAGATCTGTGCCTTGCCACAATTCTGTGTCTGAGCTCTTCAGGCAGTTCCTTTGACCTCATGATTCTCATTTGCTCTAACATGCACTGTGAGCTGTAAGGTCTTATACAGACAGGTGTATGGCTTTCCTAATCAAGTCCAATCAGTATAATCAAACACAGCTGGACTCAAATGAAGGTGTAGAACCATCACAAGGATGATCAGAAGAAATGGACAGCACCTGAGTTAAATATATGAGTGTCACAGCAAAGGGTCTGAACACTTAGGACCATGTGATATTTCAGCTTTTCTTTTTTAATAAATCTGCAAAAATGTCAACAATTCTGTATTTTTCTGTTAATATGGGGTGCTGTGTGTACATTAATGAGGGAAAAAAAATGAACTTAAATGATTTAAGCAAATGGCTGCAATATAACAAAGTGTGAAAAATTTAAGGGGGTCTGAATACTTTCTGTACCCACTGTATATATATATTATTTTTGTTTTGTATGGCCTCCTTTGGCCTTGATAACAGCTTGCATTCTTGCTGACATTGTTTTTATGTACTTTTCCACAGTCTCTTTTGTTATTGACTTGTTTCTGATTGTTCCCAAAGACTTGCTTTTGAAGAAACTTTTGTGCAATCTATCTTTGAATCCATTAAATGATTATATTTTTAATTATTACATTTTAGCATTAGAAACACTACTGTGACTATATACTGGTGTGGATTAACCATTATAGAAACATAAAAAATGTCATTCTTGCTATTTGAAAAGTTAGTGATAGCCAGTTAGATAATTTTAGCTGACAAGTTAAAAAAGTTGACAAGCAGAATTCACATTAATTCTGTCAAGGTATAACATAGGTATGAGATATTTGTCACCCTCTGTTACTCAAAACAGCATTATTATCAATTACCTGCAAATAATATTTACAGTAAAGCCATAAATATCTCACAGTGCATCATAACTGCACACCAGATAGTTTGCTACACCTTATTTCAGCAAAAGAGTCTGTACATTAAAAATAAACGCTCTCCCTCTCTCTTTCACAATTTGTCATATCCAGATACATTTAATGAGCTCACATTAGTTTCTGATTACAAACGTCTCCCGCATGTTCAAACCTCAGCCATGCACTGTAGAGAGAAAAAGAGTGTGTGTGATGACTTAATTTTTAATAGAATCATGATTGAAGAAATATCAAGTGAAAAAAAATCAATGGTGATATTCCCTGAAAGATGTGAGGCGGAGTGGGAAAATGTCACAGGCGACAGCTAATGAAGGGAAATAAGTTAGATAAATTATTTAAAGGTTGTCATTAAAAAATGTCCAGAAAGAACAGAGGGTTGATACTGGAAAGGTCAGAGCGATGAAGAAGAGATTCATTAACCTCAGTCCACCTCAACCATGCAATTATCACTGCGACTGATTTCTCTCTCTCCTTTTCTCTTTCTCTATATGGTGTTAAAGCAGAAAAATGCAGCTCAGATTGCTTCTCAAAGAGAAACCTCAACTACACGGAGGACTTTAAAAAGACCATCTCCTGTCGTCCGGTTTCTTCATGAGATCAGAAACAAACCAGTCCTGACCATTCCATATTGGTCTTTTAAGCAGTGAGATCCTCCATCCTGAGGTTCTTCATCAAAACTATAGTTTAGAATGAGAAATGGCATGAGAGTCTTTTATTTTCCCTTTAACCTGCTTTCTCTCTTTTTCTTTACTCTCTGAGTCTTGCATGCATGTAAGAGTGTTTTTCGTCTGGATCAAATTGGAAAGCTTTAGGAAGGCGTTCCCACTGAAGGAATGTTCTCTGGCATTCACGCTCAGCCCATGGATTTTGGGCTGTAATTGCCAGGCCGTTCTGCTAATTCTTCATTTGTGGGTCATGGGCCAACTGTTGGCCTCAGGGCTCTGAGCTTCGGTCAGCTCTCAACAGGCCAAACGCACAGTCTGAGGAAATTCTTGTTTTTATTATATTCTTTTTCTTTGCCCAGTCTCTCTTTCACTCTCTCTCTCTCTCTCTCTCTCTCTCTCAGAGAAAACAGGAAATGAAAGTGAAACACAGGATGGGTGGGCAGTGGTACACGTTTGAGTCATGTTTGTATTGTTTTTGTTAAAATAGGATCCAGTCTCAACAAACATTACCAGAAACATTTTTTCCTGCATCTTCCCTTAAAATCATTCATTCATTCTTTCTCTCTCAATTGGCAAAGCACAAACAAAAGTTCATAAATAAATAAACAAAAAAGAACAAAACAAAACTGCAATGTGTAAACCTGGCTTAAAGTTAGTAACAGAGACACAGACATGGCAAATGTCTTTCTCTCCACTTCTCATATGAAGGAAGATTAATACTCAACCACAAACCTAATTTGCCTCATTTTTCTGCTTTTATGCCACGTGAGTCAGCACTCTTGATACAAACCACACTGCTGTGTGACAGATGAAGGATCCATGCTGATATCAAATGAGATCTTACACGACTCCACCACAGGTCTGGTCATCAAAGCACACTCTGAGACTCAGCTTTTTGAAGACTATCCTTACTATACACTCAGATTAAAAACTCATCTTGATATATTTAGGTCAGATTCCTGTGGGAGTGGCGCAAAGGTGGGAGATTAATTGGCTGTAATCTGTGTGATTGAGGATACAAGATGAGAACAAGAACTCTGGAGTGAAGCGGTGCTTTAGAACATTAAACTGCTCTAGTATAATCTCCTCTGTTCCAAAACCTGTGCTGCCTACAAAGGCAGGATTTTAAGGTATTCCTGACATCAAGGCTGTTCCTGACACAGAGACAGCTTAATTTTGCTGCCCCTTAAAGGGTTAGTTCACACAGAAATTAAATTTCTGTCATTAATTACTGACCCTCATATCGCTCCAAAGTCATAAGAACTTCAGATCTTCAGAACACAAATTAAGATATTTTTGATGAAATCAGAGAGGTTTCTGATCTCCCTACACAGCAATGTCATAACAAATTTCAAGGCCCAGAATGGTAGTAAAGACATCGTTAAAATAGTCCATGTGACTACAGTGATTCAACCTTAATGTTATGAAGCGATGAGAATACTTTTGTGCGCAAAAAAACAAAACAAAAATAATGACTTTATTTAACCATTTATTCTCTTCCCTGTCAGACTCCAACGCTGTTCATGTTGAAAACACAGTGCAGCACTTCTGGGCTTATGCTAGAACGTGGCTCAGTATTGGCCGAAGCTGTACACGTGAGCACCACAACGCATGTGTGACGAGAAGAGGCTTAGTTCGATTATGTCATTAATGACTTACCCTCATGTCATTCCAAACCCATAAGACCTCCGTTCATCTTCGAAACACAGTTTAAGATATTTTAGATTTAGTCTGAGAGCTTTCTGTCCCTCCATTGAAAGTGTTTGTACGGTATACTGTCCATGTCCAGAAAGGTAATAAAAACATCATCAAAGTAGTCCATGTGACATCAGTGGGTTAGTTAGAATTTGTTGAAGCATCAAAAATACATTTTGGTCCAAAAATAACAAAAACCATGACTTTATTCAGCATTGTCTTCTCTTCTGGAATCCTTTCCATTGAATTGATTCCATTGAATTGATTCCATTGAACTGATTCCATTGAATCCTTTCATCTGTCAGCGTTGGTAATGCACTTTTACGTCACAGTGGTTGATTTTTGTGGATCCGTGGTATGCACACTTATGCACCATTTTAAAAAATATAGCAAAACCAAAATACAAACAATTTAGAATAGCTTGAATACAGCGTGCGTCTCCCTCAGACTGTAAACGAAGCTCTGGCGCACTAGATAACACGTCATCAGCGTCTTACATCAGCAGCGTCACTGTGGAGTCGTGAATCACACTCCAGAGCAGAAGGGGGCGATAATACACCAATAAGCTGGATGCCAAATGCCATAAAACAGGGAAAAAGAAGAAGAAGCGGAGTCGTGAACGCGAATTGACAACAGACCTGGAAGAGGAGACAATGCTGAAAAAAGTCATAGTTTTTGTTATTTTTGGACCAAAATGTATTTTTGATGCTTCAAAATGTCGCGGATGTCCTAATCGCCAAACACAACCATGGCGACGTAAAAGTGCATTACCAACACCGACAGATGAAAGGATTCAATGGAATCAATTCAATGGAATCAATTCAATGGAAAGGATTCCGGAAGAGAAGACAATGCTGAATAAAGTCGTAGTTTTTGTTATTTTTGGACCAAAATGTATTTTCGATGCTTCAACAAATTCTAACTAACCCACTGATGTCACATGGACTACTTTGATGATGTTTTTATTACCTTTCTGGACATGGACAGTCTACCATACATACATTTTCAATGGAGGGACAGAAAGCTCTCGGACTAAATCTAAAATATCTTAAACTGTGTTCCGAAGATGAACGGAGGTCTTACGGGTTTGGAACGACATGAGGCTGAGTCATTAATGACATAATTTTCATTTCATTTTTAACCCTTTAACAACTGGTCTATGTGGTAATTACAGTACAATCAGGTAGGACATCCAAACACTCTAATGTCATTCATCAACCTCAAATATGGCTTATCATCTGAAACATGTTAGTAGCAACTTTACATTGCTGCTCAATTTAACATTAACCTAGAAAAATACAAGCTATTCAAGTGTTTGCGCGCAGTGTGAAAGCTGAATAGTAGCACACTTACGGCATGACAGCTAACATGGAGGCATCGGTGCAATCACTTGCACTTAAAATACTCCATCATTTTTTGTCATACAGATAAGAGTAATACATCTTTTGAATCTGTAAAGAGTCTACTTTTATCTGTGTGCACGCACAATAACAACAAAATGTGCTTCTGTAAGATAATGAAAGCAAACAGGGTGCACTTTCTATTGCCACTCTGTGTGCCAAATAGAAAAAAAAAACAAGAAAAAAAAAACTGAAACTCCATGTAAACTTGCCTCATAGACATGAAAAATATATCTATAGGAAGCGAAATGTCTACTTAAAAAAAAAAAAAAAAAACTATTCAAATAGAAAACGTCTCGGGTTACAGATGTAACCCTGGTTCCCTGAGTAAGGGAACGAGACGCTGCGTGAAACGCATTGGGAACCTTCTGCGTGATATCGTCATTGAAGCACTCCTGTATCCAACCAATCGTGTAACGAGACGGGTGACGTCACGGACCAGGAAACTATAAAGCATGCCCGGCTGCAGAGAACACTAGCTTCTGTGGTAAATCTGAAGCAAGCACTCGCAAGCATGCAGGGGTACGGCAAGAGACGCAGCGTCTCGTTCCCTTACTCAGGGAACCAGGGTTACATCTGTAACCCGAGACGTTCCCTTTCGTGGGAACTATTGACGCTGCGTGAAACGCATTGGGAACGCAATCCCAACTGTGCCGTACTTCAAGTGCTTGTTCATGTTAGCTCGAGAGTACGGAGGAGCCCGGAGTGGAGCCTACATCAAGGTTGTAATATCTGATAAACGTATGCTGGCTTGACCATCCAGCTGCGTCACAAACGTCACTCATAGAGACGCCCGACATCAAAGCTCTTGACGCCGCCATACCCCTTGTGGAATGGGCACGGACATTAAATGGAGAGGCCTGTCCGGCCGCTTTGTATGCTAGTGAGATGGCCTCGACCACCCACTTACTCATTCTCTGCTTGGACGCCGGTCCCCCTTTATTAGGGGAGCCGTAACAGACGAACAGTTGCTCTGTTTTCCGCCACAGGGCAGCTCTGTGGACGTATGCATCCAAAGCCCTAACTGGGCAGAGCAGATTCAGT
This sequence comes from Chanodichthys erythropterus, assembly GCF_024489055.1. Lineage (NCBI taxonomy): Eukaryota > Metazoa > Chordata > Actinopteri > Cypriniformes > Xenocyprididae > Chanodichthys > Chanodichthys erythropterus. The sequence goes on from NC_090238.1 coordinate 26,584,771, forward strand.
TTTTCCTGATCCAAGGATGTAAATGGAGGAGGATGGAAAGCTTGAAGCACAATAGGACCCGGGACATTGGTGGGGACCTTTGGCACATAGCCTGGTCTAGCATGAAGAAATGCTCTCACCATTCCAGGAGCGAACTCCAGATACGAGGGGGCCACTGAAAGGGCCTGAAGATCTCCAATTCTTCTCAGAGAAGTAATAGCAAGCAAAAATATAGTCTTTAAAGTTAGGAACTTTATAGACACCTCCTCCAGTGGTTCAAAGGGAGCCTCGGCTAACCCTTGTAGAACCACTGATAAGTCCCAAGCCGGGGTCCTTGTGCGCACTGGAGGCCTCAACCTCAGTGTACCACGGAGGAAGCGTGACACGAGGGGGTCTCGACCCACCGAGGAATCCCCCCCAACATGGTAGGCTGATATAGCCGCAACATAAACCTTCAAGGTTGAGTAAGATAGGCCTTCCGAAAATTTTTCTTGGAGAAAGCATAGCACAGAGCTTATTGGAGCATGAAAAGGGTCTATTTCATGTCGTCTACACCAAGTAGAGAATAGATTCCATTTATAGGAATAAAGCTTCCTCGTGGAGGGAGCCCTGGAGCTAAGTATGGTCTCAACAACCTCAGTTGAGAGACCAGCCTCTATGAACCTGGCCCCCTCAGAGGCCAGACCCACAGTTTCCATAGTTCTGGGCGGGGATGTACTATCGTGCCGCCCGCCTGAGATAGGAGATCTGGCCTTAAGGGAAGCTCCATTGGAGAGCCATCTATCATGGACACCAAGTCCGAGAACCATATTCGGGTCGGCCAGTGCGGGGCCACCAGTATTAGGCTGACCCCTTCTTGGCGTACTTTCTCCAGGACTCGTGGGAGCAGAGCGAACGGGGGAAAAGCATACAGACGTAGCCTCGGCCACGTCTGTACCATGGCATCCAAACCCAGGGGTGCTGGATGTGTGAGGGAGTACCAGAGTGGACACTGGGTTGACTCTCCCGAAGCAAACAGGTCTACTTGTGCCTGACCGAAATTTTTCCAAATGAGATCCACCACTTCTGGATGGAGTCTCCACTCCCCGGGCCTCGGCCCCTGCCTCGACAGGGCGTCTGCCCCCACATTCTGACTCCCGGGGATATAAGCTGCCTTCAACGAAAGCAGCTTCCCCTGAGACCACAGGAGGAACCGACGGGCCAAGTAATTTAGTTGTCGAGACCGTAGGCCCCCTGATGATTTATATAAGAGACCACTGACATATTGTCTGTGCGGACCAGCACATGGTAGTCTCTCAGGTCTGGGAGGAAGTGTTTTAGTGCTAGAAACACCGCCATCATCTCCAGCCGATTTATGTGCCAGGAGAGATGATGGTCTTCCCAAAGACCTTGGGCTGAGCGACCGTTCATGATCGCTCCCCAGCCCGTGAGGGAAGCGTCTGTTGTAAGCATTGTACGACAACCAGAGGTTTCCCAACACGGGACCCTGGGACAGGAACCAGGGGTCTTTCCACATAGTTAGGGCACGAAGGCATCGCCGTGTGACTTTGATCATTCGAAAAGGGTTCCCCCTCGGGGAGAACCCCCTGGTCCTGAGCCACCACTGTAGGGGTCTCATGTGCAGGAGGCCAAACGGAATTATGTTGGACGCAGCTGCCATTAGACCCAACAGTTTCTGAAACTGTTTCACAGTGAGAGACTGGCCTAACTTCACCCCTTTTACGGTTGACAGAACAGAGCTCACACGGGCAGGAGTCAGACGTGCCCGCATTGTTGTGGAGTCCCACATAACACCTAGATAGTTGGTGATCTGAGCTGGTATCAGTACACTCTTCTTGGCATTGAGCCTCAGCCCAAGCCTTTTCATGTGAGCCAGAACAGCATCTCGATGTTGAACTGCTTGTTGCTCTGAATGAGCTAGAATCAACCAATCGTCGATGTAATTCAGTATGCGAATGCCCTGGAGTCTCAAGGGAGCCAGGGCTGCATCCACGCACTTCGTGAATGTGCGGGGTGATAAAGATAGGCCAAACGGAAGAACCTTGTATTGGTAAGCTTCGCCCCCGAAAGCAAACCTGAGGAACTTCCAGTGAGAAGGATGGATGGACACATGAAAGTATGCATCTTTCAGGTCTATCGTCACAAACCAGTCCTCGGACCTGATTTGGGGAATGATCTGTTTGAGTGTAAGCATCTTGAATTTTAATTTTTGTACAGATTGATTTAACACACATAAATCTATGATAGGACGAAGTCCTCCATCCTTCTTTGGAACTATGAAGTAACGGCTGTAAAAACCCGACAGCTTGCTGGGAGGAGGAACCCTTTCTATAGCTCCTTTCTGCAAAAGTGTCATGACTTCCTGTTCCATAACCAGAGACTGCTCGGGGGTCACCACTGTGGGAAGGACCCCGTTGAATCTGGGCGGGTGAGACCCGAACTGTATTTTGTAACCCTTTTCTATCATGAGCAGCACCCAATTTGATATATTCGGTAGAGTTTTCCATTCTTCTAGAAAATCTACTAAGGGAACCAGCCTCTCGAGACTGGTCTCTGGTGTTTTTTGAGCACTTGGCTCGGCGCTCTGAAACGGCACGCCGGCAGAGGTCAGCCGAATCAAGTGAGGGCCGACCTTCCTCGGAAGGTCGGCGGGGACCTGACGCACACTGGATGATAGATATGGCGAGGTCCCCGGAGGGCGCTGGAGGGAAGCGGGTGTCAGATGTGTTAACACCAGGCTTCCTCCAGACGGGGGCCACCCTCCTGGGTCCTGACCCACAGATATCAGGACCGCTTTTTAGAAGCCTTCCGCGCCACAATGACGGCCCGCAGGTCCGTCTTGGCGTGGGAAGGCTTCTGTTGTGCGGCTCGCCCCTGTCCCCAGAATCTACGTGGGGGAGCACGGGCGGCCACACTTATTTTTTGTTGCGCTCTGTGGTGCGCTGAGGAGCTCGTTGCGGGCCGAGACTGCTCCCGTTCAACAGTCTCGGCGGGGACTTTAGACCGGCGGGGGAAGAACCTCTGAAACGCCGCAGATTGTTTCTTGGTCTCCTGGAACCTCTCGACGACAGTTGTAACTGCGTCGCCGAAGAGGCCCGCAGGAGACAGCGGCGCATCCATAAGGGCAGCTTTGTCTCTGTCCCTTATGTCTGAGAGGTTCAGCCACAAGTGCCTCTCCGTGGCCACCAGGGCTGCCATAGAACGGCCCACCTCTTTGGCCGTCTCCTTAGTGGCACGGAGAGCCAGGTCTGTTGCCATACGCAGTTCCTGGATGCACTCAAATGTGGCCTCCCCGCTGGTATCAATTTCCCCCAGCAGGTCGGCTTGGTAAGCCTGCAGCAGCGCCATAGTATGGAGACACGCTGCTGCCTGACCTGCCGCCGCATATGCTTTGCCCACCAAGTTGGATGTAGTTTTAAGGGGCTTGGTGGGCAGCGTCGGTGCTTTCAGGGACGATGCCGACTCAGGCGAGAGATAGCCCGCGAGCGTCTCTTCAACCCGGGGCATCGCCGCGTAACCATGCTGTTTCAACCCCACGATGTTACTATAGAGTGAAGTCTGGGGCTGAACACTCGATGTTGTACTGGTCTATTCCAGGACCTAGACACCTCAGTGTGTAGATCCGGGAAGAACGGTAAGCACCGACGCTGGGGTAGTGAATGCGCGGGGAGAAAGCGTTCATCAAGCTTACTTTTCTGTTTTAAGTCTCCCCGCTCTGTTTCAGGCCAACTGATATTTAACTTGTCTACAGCTCTGGTCACTACCCCTAAGAGCTCCTCATATGCGGGGGAAGAGGATGACGGTCCCTCTTCCCCTGCGTCGACGCTCATCACATCAACATCCTCAGATGAAGATAGATGAAGCGCCGATGTCTCTCCCCGAGGGGAAGAAACCGCAGGGCGTGCTTCCACCACGGCAGGAGAGACATTGGGTCTGGCAGCTAAAGGGAGAGATAGGGCGGAGCCCGTCTCAACCCCCGCTGCCAGATCCATCTGTGAACCCCACGAATGGAGTCTCCGCTCCGCCTCAGCAGCAGCGGGACCCGATCCGCGGGGAACACCGACCGAGGCACCCTCTCTCTTGTCAAAGAGTGCCCGGCGAGATCTCAACACTCTAAGGGTGAGCTTCTCACAGTGCACGCAGACAGCTCCCTCGAGAGCTGCCTGCGCGTGCTCAACCCCCAGGCAAACTACACACATATCGTGAGTGTCCCCGTCAGGAATAAATCGAGTGCAGGGAGACGCACACTTCCTGAACTGTTTGCCTTCCGCCATTATTTATATATATTGTGTCTTTTTTTTTTTTTTTGTATATATACAGTGTTGTGGAACTCTTGTCCTCAGACAAAGAGAAGACAAACAAACACTAAATAAGACGCACAGACAGCGGTAACAATATACACAAGTGTTGCTGAAACTCTTGTCCTCAGACAAAGAGTGAAATCAGGGATGATAATAAGACAGACAAACACTAAATAAGACACACGGGATAACATGGAGCGCTTGCTGAAGATAGCAGAAGCTAGTGTTCTCTGCAGCCGGGCATGCTTTATAGTTTCCTGGTCCGTGACGTCACCCGTCTCTGACGTCTCGTTACACGATTGGTTGGATACAGGAGTGCTTCAATGACGATATCACGCAGAAGGTTCCCAATGCGTTTCACGCAGCGTCGATAGTTCCCACGAAAGGGAACATATATTCTCAGGTTATGTAATCCATATAGGTGCATCCACTACTGCGGAGATGACAAGTCAGCATTGTCAACATTATCACTGCAGTTAAAAATACAGAAAATGCTAGTTTATCAATTAATTATTAAAATGTTAAAGCAGTCCCCAACACATTCATAATCATTAATACTGTTGGAGTGCTGTGGCAAACTTTATGTGTGCGCTTGAAATAAATAAATAAATAGGTTTTAAAACAGAGATATGTATTGTTAAAAGTGATATACAGAAAACAGAGTGATGTCATAAGAGATGTACTGTACGTACTCTCACCGTTACCATTTTTTCAAGGAATATTTGAAAACATACAGTTCCTTCTGGCACTCTAAAGCAAAAGATATGCATAAGCATCTTAAAGCAAATGATAGTAACATTTTAACCTAAGACTTTTGCACAGTACTAAATACACCAGGTTTAAACAGTGATCTGTCTTGGCTGTCCATTTGCTATGGGATTTTAATAGCAGGTGTGAACAGGGCTTCTCTTCTCCAGTCACTTTTAGAGAGTCAAGCTCAGCTCTCAGTGAGAGTGTTTTGCTTTCAGCAGGACTGGCGAGAGATCGGTAGTCTATTAAACCAAATTTTGCTCAACTCAGAAACAGAAACCACAGCATGAAGAAGTCAATCCAGCCGATTAACAGAGTCCCTGCTGCAGAGTACAGCTAGACGGAAAACTCACAAATCTAATCTAGAGACCTCAGCCCTGTGGATGAGATGCTATTTGCATTGAAATAGAAACATCTTCAGCTGCCTGGTGTCAGGGGTGTGTGTGTATACGTCTGAATGTGTGTGTCTGGGTCTCAGGTGGTAGGAAGCATTCGACTGGAGGGCTAAAACTGAATTAAGGATACACACAGGTGCTGTAGAGTGGAAATGGAGTCTGGATAGTAGCAGCACAGATTTAAGAGTTTTGTCACACAAGCCACAGCGTGCGTGTGTGTGTGTGTGTGTGTAGGTGTGTGTGTGTGTGGTTTGTGTGATTGTGTACGTATGATAGCATAGGCACAGATGGAGTTGTCAGTGATGACCGATGAGTTCACTAGCTAAGCACAAGTACAGCAGTCATCTATCATGAAGTATATGTTTTTGTCTGGTTGTGTGTGTTTCTCTAGTGTGCTCATGCATATGCTGCGTCATGAGACTTAACATAACTCTTTAGTAAAGACACTATAGGGATTTACCCTACACCCTAAACACTGCACATTAACTACTGCACCATCCACAAAGGGAATACTCATGTAAGTAAATCATGTGACAATGGCATTTGATGATTTATATGGGGTTTTGTTTGTTTGAAAAAAAATATATATGTGTTCATGAAAACATGACAGACATGATTTAAACTCAAAAGATGTCTATTTCAATAAAATTTCAATTAAATTTGTTTTATTCATGAAATAAATGATCTTGGTTTCCACAAAAAAAAAAAAAAAAAAAAAAAAAAAAAATTTATATTAATAATAAAATTAAATGTTTCTTAAGCAGCAAATCAGAATATTAGAATGATTTCTGAAGGATCATATGACATTGAAGACTGGAGTAATGACAGCTGAAAATTCAGCATTGTCATCACAAGAATAAATTACATTTTACAGTTACTTTATATTGTATTAATATTTTACAATAGTACTGTTTTGTGTGTGTGTGTGTGTGTGTGTGTGTGTGTGTGTGTGTGTGTGTGTGTGTGTGTGTGTGTGTGTGTGTGTGTGTGTGTGTGTGTGTGTGTGTGTGTGTGTGTGTGTGTATCTTTGGATCAAATAAATGGAGTCGAGCAGAATAATAAAAACCTTACCGACCCACAACTTTTGCATGGTAGTGTAAATTCAAAGAGTTTATATGCATACAGGCATATTGAGTCAGTTCAGGTGTGGAACATTTGCCCTCTAGAACAGATGGTTTTAGTTCTGACCACATACTGTATGGAGGCAGGTCTGGTCAGGCGTCTGTTCTCTCTCTCTCTCTCTCTCTCTCTCTCTCTTTCTCAGTAAGAGTGTGATGGTGTGATTAGCTGTTCTGGGTCACAAAAGAACTCATTGTTTTACTGTGTCTGCATCAGTGAGTATAACCTGCTGCCACCCTACCTCTCCCTTACTCATGGAAAGATTTCAAACAGTTGTTTTTGTATTATCATGGGAATTTTGTATCGATATAGTATGTGTGTGGGTCAGTCACTGATATATATGGGTCACTGACGAATAAGGTTTTTAAAAGTGTAAAAAATATAATTAATTTTGAAGTTTTATTAGGTGTTAACAATGAGATTATGTGGTTTTTATAATCAATTAACACTGTTTTTGTCATTTTTTACAAGATGGACAAAATTTGTCACCAAAAAAGTCAATTTTGGTTATACCGAATGACGATATTTTCAAACAATGCTAACAGGTTGATATATAACTTGCGAGCTAGTTAGATTGCTAGCTAGCTAGCAAAAGGACAATCAAACATTTTATATTTAGTACAAGTTTTTAAAATATTACAACATTTTCCATGTTTTATAGCAGTTGTACCGAATTACCTGATATTTCGGGACATGCGTATGAGCAACTGAAAACATGAATTTTTCAAATAGTTAAGAAAGAGTTAGTTACTTCATGACCATATGGTCTTTTGCAGGTGTCTGAATGATGTCACATCCTGTCACATGATACTGAACGCATGACTTGATACAAAATGGTCCCTTTATATTGGTTACTCCGAATGACATCAATGAAATTCACTTTTCCGGATATTCTTTCTCTTAACAAAGCAATGACTTCTACACATAATTTTAATACCATTTTGCATGTTGATATATGATGTAATAAAATCATGCCAGAATAAAAAATATATACATTTATTACATTTTAAGATATTTTAATCACAAATGAAATGGCTGTATTGGCCTTTGGAAGGTTAAACCAAAAGACCTTTTGACACTTCAAAATCTTTAAAATAACTTTATATGTAGCAAAATATAATTAAAACCTTTTGGATTCAATAAATGAGATCTAGTTGTACTACCTTGCATACTTTGGATGTCATATAATTGTTTTTTATTATTATTAAGGCCTTTGGACAAAAAAATGACCCGTCACGTCATTGTCCTATATATAAATGACTGGATTGCTCATGACATCATAAAAAGTGAAGCCAACACACTGCCATATTAGTATTCCCTCACATTATTTTGAATTGATAGAAAATCATCTGAAAATTAATGAGAACATTGCCTAATAAGTCAGCGTTTTAATATCTGAAGTCTCCCTGTACATTCTCTCTCTCTCTTTATTTCAAAAAGAAAAAAAGAAGAAAATCCCAAGATTACAGAGATAAATAAGGCTTTAAATAATAGTAGTGCATGGCCTCTGTGGGCCTCGATATGTGCCATTATGAACTAAGTCTTTGTACTGTTCTAGGATGTGGACTTTATCTTGCAAATTAATCAGCCCTGTTTCCACACTAGATTTCTCACAGCCTCCGCTCCATACTGAAAATCAATGGACATGCAGATAGTCTACAGTTAAAATACTTGCTGTTCATTTCACTCTAATTCATGAAAGCACTAGCTATTTCCCCACATATGTTTAAGTCTGAATGGGAGCAACATCAGAAGTATGTGGTCATGCATAGGCACAGCTTAGATGGAACGCAAGATGTAGATATGAGTAAAATGGGAAAAAAAAAGAAAGAAAAGCTTTTTGAATTATCTGTGAGAAGATCAGAAGATGGCATAAACAGCAGTGTTGGTCTACTGAACAAGGAAGCCCAGCTCAAGAGAAGCCTGAAAAAAGATCTGCATTAACATAGTTACAAACATTAGGGTTAAAGCACAACAGATGAAGGCAGATCACTGTTTCTACTGATTAATACACAGACAGATCACAAGTCATAAAGACTGGAGAGATCAATAGAGAGAGTGAGAGAAAGTGAATTAGGCCATCTGTCATTCCAAAGATCGCAGAATGTCTAATACAGAGTATGGTTAATGCGTACGCTCAGACTTGTAACTAATTGTCCAGATCCATACATAATTCCTGTCAGAACATCGGACAACTGAGAGCCCTAAAGTTCAACACTCAAGAACAATTGTAGAATATTGACTAGATGAATGTAACTTAGGCTAGCACAGCTAACTTAGAGAGAGCAATTAGCACTAGGCATTAACACAGTTCTAATGATGCACAGATATTAAAATTCAGGCCATTAGCTAATTCATTTCTTATTATGGCCAATATTAAAATGACATACTATTAAATTAAAAAAATTCCAGTCGATATCCAACATGATGCAATACATTTATATATATATGTATAAATCAATAATTAAAAAAAAAAACAACAACAACAAAAAAAAAAAACATTTATTAGTCACATGCCAAAAACACACACTTAAAGGAACACTCCACTTTTTTAAAAAATTGGCTCATTTTCCAACTCCCCTAGAGTTAAACAGTTGAGTTTTACTGTTTTCGAATCCATTCAGCCGATCTCCAGGTCTGGCGGTACCACTTTTAGCATAGCTTAGCATAGTTCACTGAATCTAATTAGACCGTTAGCATCACGCTCAAAAATGACCAAAGAGTTTCAATATTTTTCCTATTTAAAACTTGACTCTTCTGTAGTTACATCGTGTACTAAGACTGATGGAAAATGAAAAGTTGCAATTTTCTAGGCCGATATGGCTAGGAACTATACTCTCATTCCGGCGCAATAATCAAGGAACTTTGCTGCCGTACCATGGATGCAGCAGGTGCAATGATATTCCGCAGCGCCTGTGACACCCTGCTTGCACAGGGAGTGTGCCTTGCAACCATGGAGACATTTGTGAGAGACGCTGCGTAATATCATTGCACTGCTGCAGCCATGATACGGCAGCAAAGTTCCTTGATTATTACGCCGGAATGAGAGTATAGTTCCTAGCCATATCAGCCTAGAAAATCGACTGAATGGATTCAAAAAATGGTAAAACTCAACTGTTTAACTCTAGGAGTTGGAAAATTAGCCTATTTTCAAAAAAAGTGGAGTGTTCCTTTAAGATTACTATGACCACTAGTGTGACTTCTACTGTACCTTTGCTGTCCTATGAAAAACACTTTCTGCAAAGGCTTTCATGGACAATGGCTTACAAAAGAGAGAGAAATTATAAAAAAAAAAAAATAATAATAATTACATTCAGAGAGGCCATGCAGAGACTAAAAGGATAGTCTGAAGGAGAGAGAGAAATAAAGATAGAAATACAGGTGCACAAGGTTATGTGTGTGTATGCGAGTGATAGCCAGACGTATGGAGAGACAGGCAGGTGGGAGAATGTTTTAGGGTATTCATGAGTCTGGGCCGTTATCAGTTGACCTTTAAATTGGAGCCGCTGCTCGGCAGGAAACCCGAGGGGCCCATCTCAAATTTGACTGCCTCTGAGCCCCCAACCTGCTAAATGATAAACACTGTGGAAGCCGGCGGGCAAATCCACACCGTATGCTTCTATGGATACATACATATGCATATATAAACACACACACACACACACACACACACACACACACAATAGAATATATAAATTGTCTGTCTGTGAAAGCAGCGTCATTAAGGGCTATGAAGCATGTTGAGATGGGACGGGGGGACGCAAAGAGAGCCGTATGTACGAGGGTGGGCTTGGCAGAGCTGTTCTCTTCTCTCTGGGGGCAACAGTGGCTGAGGTGATGAATTTATCACTGCTTTAAGAGTCCTGCAGGAGGCCTGATTGGCTCAAATCCCCCATGAGAGTAAGACATGTGACATCAACAGGAAAATGACGCGCCCATCTGGAACAGGGTATGAAACTTACATTGCATTGCATTGTGTTTGTTCGAGCATGTTCTTATGAATATACTTTTACAAGAGAAGACGGTCTCGTATCAACAGTGATAAACCAAATTTATTAAGAAATCTCTCAAAAACATGGACTAGCACTAGATACAGTAGAAATGTGTTCTCAGTGTACAAGTATATCCATACACACAAGTGAGTCAATGTAATAGAAGTTAACATTTTCCAGATAATATTTCACAGATATTTATAAGTATAAATGGCTCTTAATACAGGAAATTATACACTTCCAAATTATTATGCAGTGGGATTTCAGTAAAATAAAATTCAGATTGTAGTTCAAAGAAAATATTTGTTTGTTTTATTTCTCATATCTTTTCAGATAACTGGTCTCAATATCTGACAGGTTTGTTAAATAGTTTGTCAGGTCTTCTTAGGTAAATGGAAAAAAGATCTTTCTGAAGATGAAAAGCATGACATGGTGCAATGTTATGCAAAAGGTATAAAAACTAATATTTAATATAGTATTAAATATCTAATACTAAAACTGAATGGAGATTTCTGAACTATCATAAGATTTGTGAGTGATTTAGAGCATAGCAGAAATCAGTCTGATAAAGGCTTATTAAGGAAAGTTTCTGTCAAACAAGTTAATTGTATTAAAAGGGCAGCTATAAAAAAAAAAAAAAAAAAAACTAAATGTTGAGCAGCAAACAGTTATTTGAAGCCACTAATGTCTCTGGAATCTCAAAAACTGACAGTTGTCTATAAAGTTGGATTTCAGCCACTTCCAACAGCTATACAGTGAATCTGTGTATCGAATCTGCTGTTCGGAGCGCCAAAGTCACGTGATTTCAGCCATTGGCAGTTTGACACGTGATCTGAATCATGATTCAACACACTGATTAATTTGTGCTCCGATGCTTCATGAAGCAGTGTTTTGAAATCTGCTATCACTAAATAAGTCGTTATTTTGTTTTGTTTTTCGGCGCTCCAAAAATATTCTCGTCGCTTTATAATATTAATATTGAACCACTGTACTTACATGAACCGATTTAAATATGTTTTTAGTACCTTTATGGATCTTGAGAGAGGAAGTGTCCATTGCTCCCTATGGAGGCCTCACGGAGCTATTGGATTTCAACTAAAATATCTTAATTTGTGTTCTGAAGATTAACGAAGGTATTTCGGGTGTGGAACGGCATGAGGGTAAGTAATAAATGACAGAATTTTCATTTTTGGGTGAACTAACCCATTAATAGTGACTCGCTCATTAAGACAGTGACTTACCACAACCTACTGGCGGTTTTAGTTTCATATTTCAAAACTTAGTTTTTACCATTATTGCATATTTTTCAATTGAATAATTTTTTATTTAAAACATTATTTATTTCATAAAGTTAATCATAGAGGTACAAAAAATACACTGGAAAACCCATTTAGGGGGCAAATATTGTACTTTAATGGAAAAGGTATGACTGCAGTCTAAGTAGAAGAGGGGGGTATGCAGAAGGATGGTAAACCCCTCGGGGGTATGCCTCGCTAAAAAGTTTGGGAACCACTGCTATAACCAAACTCACATCCATACATTTTCAGGACTCACAACTGCATTCTCAGAAAACCTGCACTGTGTGAACGGAACTGGACTGGACAACTAGTTGTCTGTCACATCGTGTGATGTGGGTTTTTATGTGCAGTATCGGTAAGTTACAGCGATAGAGATAAGAGCTGTGTGTCATCTGAAGGTTTCAGATCCAGTTGTGCTCTCCAACAGATATAAAAGCTGCTATCAGTTAATGAAGATTTGACGGATGAACTCGAGGCTCGATTGAACAAAAGTGTCAAAAGTGGTATTATTTTGGTCTTTGATTTTACTTTGGTCATTGTCGCTATGGTTTAAATATGGGCCTGAATCCCACTGCACAGTATTCAAGATGCTAGTGTCATTGTCTAGTGTTATCAAGATTGCCTAGGGCCATTGTTGCCCTACAGAGCCAATCACACAACAGGAGGAGGTCGCTAAGTGGAGGTTCAAAGCACTACTGGCAATGCGTGATAAGGAACACCTGAGGCTAATAGCACCTCTGCCATGGACACACACGGAGCAACATAGCCAGATCGCCACCAAGACAATCACCTGACCTTGCACCTCTGGAACTACCAGCCTATGGACACAAATAGTACTTTTGTTTCAAATAAAATGCTTAAAATTTTCTCCATCTGCCTCGGGTATATATGTTTCTGTGTGTGTGTTAGAGCTTATCAGACTTGTCGGATTTCCCATCAGGAAGATTCATAGGACCAAAAGGAGTGTATCACAGCAGGTCGGTGCAGATTAATGTGGAAAGGAGACTAACAGCAGAAAGATAATGCAGGCCAATAAAAAGACTCATAGACGCACGCAGAGCACAGGAGTGAAGCAGAGGCTAACGGCAGAACAGCTCGGGGTCGTTAAGCATCATTAGGGGGACATTTGTTCACACACATTTGTCAGAAAGCGTCCTGCTAAGCGAGGAGTGTTTTCTCCTCAAGGACTGTGTACTGGACAAAGGCAAGCAGGCAGGAAATGAAGTTACTGCCATGCATGTGTAATCTACTGCATGATGGAGCAGATCTGTACCTCGTAAGAGATGTCACCGTGTTTGATTAACAACAGGACTCATCCCAGTCGGAAAACAAGAGAAGCGTGTAAACTGCATCTGCGATTCGCATGCATTTACAGTTCCAGCATATTCAGTAGTTTCAAGTATAGCAGCACACAAACACACACTCACACAAGCGAAAATGCAGCACGGCTACAATCCGGAAAAAGTTTTTTTGTAGCTCAAGTGACCACAAAAAAATCCCTGACTCTTAATGATTTAAACAGATTGAAATAACATACACACAGAAACAGTTCATTTATGACTAACCAGGGGTTAAAGAGTTCTGCCTAGAACACATTTACCACATTTTTTTTTTTAAAAGGAATAGTCTATCCAAAAATAGTAAGGTTTGTGTAGCTCACAATGCCATAATAATTGGTTTGATTCCCAGGGAACATAAAATGATACAATGTATACTTTAAAGGGGAACCAAAATTTTCCTTGGTCTTTTGGCATATAAGAGGTTTTTGTATCATTATTACATCCTGCAAGTTCCATAATTTAAAACGTCCCCATCATTTATAAAAAAGCATTTATGTATACCAATAATATCTAGCTTTAGGGACCAAGGCATTGAGATTTTCTCGTCTTTACACAATAGCTTTAAAAAACATTCAAGGTATATATAACCATATAGCTATGGACTTTACTTGTTGGTCAGTTCTACCATTATCTCTTCAAGCCTGTATCTCTACAATTAAAACGGATGTTGATACAGTATATGGCAATGTGGATATATTTGCACCAGCTCTGCAATTCACCGGCATCGTGTCTATAGATGAGATAATTAAAATTACACTGTTATGATAGTTTGATTATAGTATAATTTGAGACTACAGACTATATAGATCTGATAATGTGAGACTATACAGCATACACACAGTGTAGAATAGTTCTTTGGGCATTATTCTGATCATTGTGTAAGCATTGAACAGAGGCTCTCATCCTTTTTGATTTTCCTGGCAAAAACATGTCCTTCACACAAAAACTAGTCTAGAGGCGTTCATAGACAACCTAGGAAATTAAGAAAGGTCTCATTTTTAAGTTTCATTACAAGCTGTTCACACATTGGCAAGACAAAAAGTGAGTAATACAATTCTTGCACATAGCTTCTTTAAGAAACATTTCTTCTTATTATGTTTCAGGCTTCATTGATGAATAGAAAGTTCAAAAGAAAAGCATTTATTTGAAATAGAATTTGTTTGTAAGAATATCAAAGTTCTTACTGTCAGTTTTGATCAATTTAATGCATCCCAGCTGAATAAATATAAATGTATCAAAAAAATTAAATAAATAAATGTATTTAAAAAGGAAGAAAACTTACTGCCCCCAAACTTTTAAACAGTATATTAAATATTTAACAGCGCTATAATCACTTTACTTGTTGGCAGTGAACAAAATATACAAACGATCCAAATTACCCTCTTTGCTTGTGTAATTGCTGAATTCATACAAAAGTGCTGGACAAATGTGACAAATGTGGAAAAAAAAAAAGTTTTGAAAAGCACAGAAAGCAGGACAACACATACGGACACACAACACCACAGTGCCAACAGCTGCATCCTGGGGAACAAAAGACCACTATGTAGACACAATTTCCCTTGGCCACACTGCCACAAGGCATGAAAATACACACACACATACACATTCTCACATAGTGGCCCATGACATACTGTAAGAGTGATCCGGTTCAGCACATTCGGGATATTCACAACCACCAACTACCCCCAGAGGAATCCAAAGTAGAAAGGCAGATTTGGTTTAGCTCAACGTCAGTTATCTACAAGTCTCCAAACATCTCTCCTTCTCTCTCTCTTTACTATGCAGACTAAAATAGCAGCTGCTCATTTCTCAAGCTGACAAGATGCACAATAATGTCTGATAGGCAAAGAAAACTGATATTTGGATCTAACCAGTCCTGATCTAGGCTTGTAAACTAGGCATTAAACACTTAAGAGTCTTTACCTACTGGTAATTCACAGAGGAGATTAGCATGGGGCCTGGAGCTAATGAGAGAAGCTTTTTTCTGTTCCTCCAGTGCTCCTTCCTTTGCTCAAACAAAACATTAGCAGATAATGTAACGGAATTAAGAAGACAAAAGATTCAAATTGGATATTGATCAGAGGAGTGAGGTGGCAGCATTTCGGCTGGTTAAGCCTGTGATGAGGTGATTGATCCACAATGCTTGTCCTCACGTCTGAAGATGTCTGGCAGGCCTATAGTCTGCCTGACAAAGGCGGTGAATGGAACCATGAACTGGTCTGAAACCAGGACACAATGAATACAGAACGCTCAGGTCAGTCCGCAGAACCATGATTGAAAGAACGGCAGACATCAGATGACAAAGAGACACAAATAAAACTACACAATCAATGCAAATACCTTGCAAAGACTTGTATTGGCATGTAGAAAGTCGGCATAAGCATTCAGTAATGATGTAGAATGTTCAATAAGAGTGACCCAGAGCAGTGCTGATCTCTAGCAAGACAAGGGCCTCAGAGATCAATGTAAAATCAATGTTAAGGATCAGTGTTTTTCTATATGGCCAAAAAACAGTTAAACATGTAAAACCAAAGCAGCGGAAAAAAAAGTATAGAATGTAGTCAATAATATACATAATTTGCAATGGACATGAGATTGGATGAGTCATGTTCAAAACTGCCAATACACATACCTGTAACCGCACAGCTGAAATCTATACCACACAATCTATATCACTGTGCATTCAAGTCATGTTGGAATTATCTTAGTTTTGACTTTAAGACTTGTAAAAACATTTACATCAAAGATCTGTTGTGAAATCATGTGAAAATAAATGATTCTCTTTTAAAAGTTTGGGGTCAGTAAGTTTTTTAAAAAAAAATATTTATTAAAAGTCACCAAGGCTGTGATTATTTGATCAAAAATACAGTAAAATCAGTAATGTTGGGAAATATATATATATATATATATATATATATATATTTATATATATATATATATATATATATATATATATATATATATATATATATATATATATATATATTACGTTTTCTATTTGAATGCTTTAAATGTAATTAGTTACTTTAATGGTAAAGCTGTATTTTCAGCAGTCTTCATAATGGCACAACTTAATGTGAAATATTTGTGATATTTGACCTTTTTTCTGGGTTATATAATTAAAAGGAAATTCAAAAGAGCAGCATTTATTTAAAATTTAAATCTTTTGGAACTTTATGTATGTCTTCACTCTCACTTTTGATCAACATCAGTGCAATCTTGCTAAATAAAAGTATTCATTTCTTTAAAAAAAAAAAAAAAAACTTACAGACCCCAAACTAGAATGGTGTATATATTTTATTTATATGTTTTTTTTAACAAAAAGACATTGTTTTAGATGTGTATGAATTGCTTACTGTTCATGTTCTTGAAGATGTTTAGGATGGGGAGGATCTGTCTGTAGTACGGGACCAGCGCCTCACCCACCATATCTGCTGATACAACCAGGTGCTGCAGAACCTTCAGCGTGGTGCAGATGACCTGCCTGTTCCTCGTGTTGAGGGCGTCTGTAGACAAACACAGACAGATGTAGAGACAGAGAGAGAAAAGTCCAAAAACACTTTGAGGTCATAAATATTTTGACAATGTGTGAAAAATGTTGCTATTTGTTATAACCCTTACTGAGGTGTTATATTTGCACTTTTTTTTTTTCAAACTATGTCCAATACCTAAAAAATGCTTCCTTCACAGGATCCATATAGAAGATATCAATTCAGTTCTTCTAAAAAGCCTTTAATTGCATCTTGCATGATATCCCACAATCCTGTGGTTCAGTGGTTAGTGGAAAGAATGACAAAGTATTGAATTTAAAGTGGTCATGAATTGAGAAATCAAATTTTCCTTGATCTTTTGACATATTCGCTTCATTTTACTGCTGATTTGTTTTTTAAAAAGACACAGTTAGACACAGGCCTTTTAGAGAGACTGAAAATAAACATTAATGCAGTGCCAACTATATTGGATCCGACAGTAATGTCGCAACACACAAGTGTAAGTAACAGTGTTTTTACCATGTCTCACTATTGCTTTGTCTGTTACAGATCACTTGATATTTACTGAGTATTCACACTGTAGCACTGCAGTCAAACTGTGAATAGTTGTGGTTTGCTATTCTTTCTGATTAATGCATTGGATTATAGGATACCGAAAAAAAGCATGTATTGTTTTGATTTAGCCCATTCACTGAAATCTGGAATAAAAGCTTCAGTGAGCGACATCTTCTATTTTGTAATATATACACATTTTTCACGTTATCGAAAAGAATGAACTTTGAATAGCCTTTAAGAATGACAGTGCAACAAATGATGGTAGGTTCATTCATAATTCTTTTTACACTAAACATCGTAGTCATCTTTAAGTCAATTATAACTGTGGTAACTCTAAGTATTTAAACTTTATTTTTCCACAACCAAGACTTATAAAGCATAATACGTATAAATGTTTCAGACTGTTGGCAAATGTTTCAACTATACAATGAGATATTTTTCAAAAACGGAAGTTTTCAAAATATAATGGTGCGGCAGTTGAAAACTATTTTAATATGCAAAAAGTTACTCAAACAGCAGTGGGGCATTTACTTTCAAGTCTTGAATGCAACACATCCATCAAAAACAGTGTGCTTCAAAGACAGGGTGAAAAACAGGATAGAAAATAGCCTATTACGTCTAAATTAGGATGTTTTTAGATGTAAAAACCTTGATAACATTATAAGTGGACCACAGAGAACATTATAAAATAAAAGAAAAATGCAGTTAATAACCCCTTTAATTCATAATTATACTTTTTTTTCAATGTATGATTTGATTTCTACAGAGAAATAAGCTTTTATTAAATCTATTTTTGGTTATGTCTTGAATTAGCTTACATGAATTTGTTCTAGATCATTAGACATGATGTTATGATGTATCTCAAACCTTTCTGAACAAGGTTTTTAGGAGGTACTTTCATATATATATATATATATATATATATATATATATATATATATATATATATATATATATATATAAAAAAACTGTTAAAAGGGACACTTCACCCAAAAATGAATTCATTTACACTCCTTCACGTCATATCCTGTGGAACATAAAAGAAGATATTCTGAAAACTGAATGTCTCAGTTTTTTTTCCCCATTGAATGAAGTGGGCACCAAAACTATTCACTTACCAACATTCTTTGGAAAAAAAAAAAAAAAAACTTTGCAGAAGAAAGACATTTATTTTGAGTGGCAGCTGTGCGCTGTACTTTAACAATAATTTCCATTTATTTCCTGCTCTTCTATATCTGAACAGCACACTATGAAATTCTAATTACCAAACAAACACAGAAAACTGTTTTCCTGCCGTGTGACATTTGCACCGAAGGAGTGTTCAATAATTCATGGTGTGTGACGCGTCTGGAGGAGTGAAGATCTGTTTCTAAATCTCTCTAAATAAAGGAACCATTAATTCCTTCCTCATATTAGGCTCTAAAAATGAACGACCTCATATACCTTTTCCTTCTCTAAATACCACAGGAGCATGACATTTAGACACTTCAGTAATTGCGTTAGTTTAACTCCTGATACAAACGTATCTGCAGTCGTTCCTGCGAGAGAGGGAAGAAGTTCTTCTATCTATATATCTATCTATCTATCTATCTATCTTGTCTGTCTGTCTATCTGTCTATCTATCTTGTTCAAACTGCAATCAAGCAGGAGAAGGATTGTTTTATTTAATCATCCCACAGAAGCTCATTTATTCTTGATTCTGGGCTTTGATTGGACCAGTGCAGAACACCGACCTTCTGGTTTTCACTCTCTTCAGTGTGACCTTTGCTGTATGTGTAAGGTCAGTTTCTCTCTCTCTCTCTTTTTTGGAAATTAGCTTAATCCTTTCCTTTTTTTTTATCCATGATTTAGTGTCTCCAAAGTCACAGTCTCATGCAAAGAAAAGCTTATTTTGTTAGTGTACTGTGTTATTTTGTCTTATTTTGTTGTGCTGACAATAGGGCTAGTTGTGCTCTTAAATGCATTATATAATAATACCATTTATTAAGCAATACCATTTATGAACAGGAAGACAAGCAAAAATTAACCAAAAAAAAAACAAACAAAAAAAACAATGACAAATGCTTTAAAATTCTGTGTTACATTAGCTTGAGGGTTTTTTTTTTTTGTTTTGTTGCAAAAACATTTTTTTGTTGTTGTTTTTTAAATAAAGAATTAATAGTAAGTTACTCTATAATTTAAACAGCTTCATAACATCCCCTGGCTAACAATAAAGCATTAATGGCCAATATTGCTCTCACCATACTGGATTCTTCTTTAAATTGTCGAAACTCCAGCTGTGACGTGCATTTTCAGCATTTCATTTCATTTGCTTCTAACCACCATAAACCAGATTTATGTTAATATATATATATATATATATATATATATATATATATATATATATATATATATATATATATATATATATATATATATATATATATATATATATATATATATATATATATATGTATATATATATATATACTGTATATATATTTCTTGCTTTGGAATGCTTATATATATTCTTCCTCCAAGCTGTTTGGTATCATGTACCCTATGCAGATGAAGTGCATACTATGTAGCAGGGACAGACTGACCATAACTTTTGTGACTTACAAAAAAATAATTTGTTACTTTGGACAGAAATTAGCAGAAAGTAAGAGGTGAAGGGAGCAGAACTCATCTTAATGCCACTCACTCTTGATTGGTATGATGAGCTGTGGAATAACAGGCAGGACCTTGCTGCCACCGTGCTCCAGCATGTCATGGATGCCCTGTCGAGCGAAGAACTCATAGGGGTGAACTGTCTCGCACAGACCATCAAAGAACAGGGGGAGGTAGTGATGGTAGTCCAGTTTTTCAATCTCCACCTGTTTAAAAACACACACGCACACAGGGTATGTGTTATTCTAAGTGTGTCTGTTAACCATGGAAGGCCAAAGGGTTTGTGTGTTTTTAAATAACCCTTTTGCATCCGTCCTTATATAAGCCTCAACAAACAGTCACAAGCTTCAAGCCACATAAAGACCAGCCCCCGTTTTAGTGCCCCCAAGCATACCAGCACACATTCTGGAGGGGAGACTGGGGGGACAGCTGTTCAGGGGCTTTAGAGCACTCAAACATGTGACTTCCTGTTGGATCACACGTTCGCACCTGTTCTCCTTGGGTTATGAGCATGGAAACACACGTGAATAGACAAGCCTTGTTTCCTGTACTTGAGTATTTGACATACAGTCACACACACTGCTGTCTTTTTAAATCTTTTCTTCTTTCGGTCACAAGTCTCAGTCAATAGGTTTCATGATGTTGTGTTCACGCTTAAGCTAAATTTTAAATCAGTAATTTTTTTTTTAGTAAAATACCGGAGAACTCCTAAAATAATTATTTCTCTTTAAGTATTATATTAGAGAAGTATATATTAAAGATGCATATCTATTATATATATTTTAAACAAATTCTTAAAGGTGCTAAAGAGGATCTTTTCGTCGGCTGAGAAACCAAAGACTGTTAGTGAGTTTTTAAAATGAGCGCATGCGTAAGAACAACCCCCCTCCTTCACAGCTCATTTCAAGGGAACGCCTCCCAAAACTCGTGCACGAGTATTGGAACATGAGTGTTTACCACCGGCATTCGCTGTGTCGTGTTAGTGGATTCATTATGTCGGACTCGCCGCAGGTAACTCATAATCTGCAGTTGTTAGTCCTGTCTCCTGACATTGCATGCGGCACCTGTAGAGTGTGGAAAAATGACTGGAGCGCGCAGCCGCGCACGTCTCTCACAAGGAACGTGATGCCAGTGATTGACAAGCCAGAGGGCCAATCGTTTACGCGATTGGCTGATGTTTTTAAGGCACTACCTCATGTACAGATGATGTATATTAATATTATTCCTTTCAGTGCAACTAATAAATAGTCTTTTATCAGTTAGTAAAGACAGTTTCAAGTAATATTTCAAATATTTTTATTGGGCAAAAATATATATTAAGAACCCAACACATATATATTTTTTTCAGTGCATTTTTCCTCCTTCTTCTGTTGGTTGATTTTATAATGGGGTAGTTGGTTGAAGTGTGTGTGTGTCATATGACTCCTTTACAACTGTTCTTTGTAGTCGTAGTGTCACTGATACCTGGAGCTGTGAGCTTGAAAGTGCCCAGACCTCATCAAACCCCTCCTCAGACATGAAAGAACACACACAAACACACACACACGGACAGAGAGAGAGAGAGAGAGAGAGAGAGAGAGAGAGAGAGAGAGAGAGAGAGAGAGAGAGAGAGCATCATAAGCTTAGCAAGAGGGCTGATTGCTTAGAGCCAATTTACTGGCTAACCTTGACCTTTTCTGACTTGGTCAAGATCATCTTGGTGAGTCATACAGCAAAACTCAAGTACAAAAGCAAATATGTGCAGTTCACTGGTAGAGAAATGATACTCACACAAACACACACACACACAGAGAGAGAGAGAGAGAGAGAGAGAGGCATAGTGGGTATTCAGAACATAAAGAGCAAGAGGAGACACATGCAGCTAACCACAGACAGATGTCTCGCATCACTGGGGTGATGTCTGTGGGACACAATCTCTGCCTGTAGCATTAATCACTGGAACACTGTGAGTGAATGTGTGGGTGGATAACCCAACATGGATATTAAAACACCAACATTGTGGGGACCAGCAGGGCCTGACATTAACACCCGCCAAAGGCGAGTGGATTTCAACAATGGTGTGTAACACGGTCACTCCTACTAGCCACTTTGGCAGGTTGAATTTTATATATAATATACATTTTTCAATTGTAGTCTTTTAAAACAACATCTGAAAAAAATAAACTAAGTGCAATGTAGTGTTGTCAAAAATATCAAATGTCGATACTGAAATATCTGCGGGTGGATTTCAGCAGTGGCGTGTAATGCAGTCACTCCTACTTGATATAATATACAATTTTTAATTGTAGTTTTTTAAAACTGCATATGAAATAATAAACTAAGTGCAATTTAGAGTTGTCAAAAATATAATTTTTCGATACATATCGATACTGAAATATCTGAAACGCTTCCAATACTCATTTTCCGCAGATCAGATACACAATACCAGCTGCGCTTTCTCACGCTCTCATCTCTCCAACAGCGAGTTGATACACAAACCTGCCTCGCTTCACTCACTTATTTCATTTGCTGGATGAATATTGTTGGTTTTACAGTGCTTGAATTTCGATGTGGGATTGTGCGTATTGTGCATAATTTTACTTTTTTTTTTTTTCTCATTCCTGCAGATTTTGTGCTCACACCCAAAGATGCAGAAGGGTTACTTTGAGGGTTTGGTTTAAGTTTAGGGCATATAATTAACTCAGTATGAAAACAATAGCAGTCATTAATAAAAAGTCCCTGCCATGATAGAAAAACAAACATGTATTTTGGAGCAGATCTCCAATTAAGTTTAAAAGGTCATGTTGAACATGAATGCACATACACCTGGTGTGGGTCCTGAAGGGATATTATTATTAGTTGTGAATTCAGTGCCAACACATATAGCCCGGTGTGCCGAGTCACCTTTATAAAACTCATACCCCTGCAAAGAAAGACCGACATACAACCCTGCTATAGAATACATTTTATGTGTGCAGTAGTGTCACTTGAAACTCAGTATGTGTAAAATATTAAAGGGTTAGTTCACCCAAAAATGAAAATAATGTCATTTATTACTCACCCTCATGCCGTTCCACACCCGCAAGACCTTCGTTCATCTTCGGAACACAAATTAAGATATTTTTGTTGAAATCCAATGGCTCAGTGAGGCCTACATAGCCAGCAATGACATTTCTCTTTCAAAATCCATTAATGTACTAAAAACATAATTAAATCAGTTCATGTGAGTACAGTGGTTCAATATTAATATTATAAAGCGATGAGAATATTTTTGGTGGGCCAAAAAAAATAAATAAGGACTTAGTGATGGGCAATTTCATTAAGCTTCAGAGCGTTTTGTGTCGAATCATGATTCAGATCATGTGTCAAACCGCCAAACAGCTGAAATCACGTGACTTTGGTGCTCTGAACCGCTGATTCGACACACTGATTCATAATGCTCCGAAGCTTCCTGAAGTAGTGTTTTGAAATTGGCCATCACTAAATAAGTCGTTATATATTTTGTTTGGCGCACCAAAAATATTCTCATCGCTTTATAATATTAATATTGAACCACTGTACTCACATGAACTGATTTAAATAAGTTTTAAGTACATTAAGAAATGTACTTGCCTCACTGAGCCATCAGATTTCAACAAAAATATCTTAACTTGCGTTCCGAAGATTAGGTCTTACAGAGGTGTGGAATGGCATGAGGGTGAGTAATAAATGACATTATTTTTATAAATGACATTATCATTTTTAGGTGAACTAACCCTTTAAGCCACAACTGCAAAGATGTACCTTAATTTAAATCATTTTATTTTATCACCATTTCAATTATTTTCATGATTAAATTAAACATTTTTATATATATAGTACACTACCGTTCAAAATTTTGGGCAAAGTCTCTAATGCTCACTAAGGCTACACTTATTACACAGTAAAAACAGTATTATTGTGAAATATTATTATATTATTTAAATTTAAAATAAATGTTTTAGATTTTAATATATTTTGAAATGTAATTTATTGCTGTGATGACAGCTGTATTTTCAGCAGCCATGACTCCAGTCTTCAGTGTAACAAATCATTTTAATATTGTGATATGGAGATAAGAAATATTTCTTGTTATTAAATTAAAAAAAAAAATCTAATGGTAGTGTATGTCTAAATTACCAAGCCAAAATTGCAAAAATAAAGTTTTATTAAAATAATATATGTTTTCTTATTATGTAATATGTCTAACCATTTTATAAAAGGAATAATGCACTGAAGGCCATCATATTCTGTGTTTGCATCCCTAACAATAACCTTCAGGCTTGTTTCACATCACACACAATAGCACTGTGTTTTCATTTCACCAAACATATACATTTAAAAAAAAAAAAAAAAAACAGAATATGTGTTCACTAATCCAACAAATTCCACTTGCTGTCATTCATTTTGCATTCCAATATCCTGTGGGGTGTGGTGAATTGAATTCATATTCCTATTTGTTAAGTAAAAGAGAGCCAATTGTAAAATTCTGAATTCGCTTACTCCTGGTGTGTGAGCGCTTATCTTTTAGACGAATTTTGATAGCTCTCATGTCTGTCAAACTATTTGTGCAAAATATTGATTTAGGGCTGCCGGAGATGTTAAAGGGAAGACAAATGATTTGTCACCAGTGCAAAAACAAAGAAATATGAGAAGTGTCATAAGTGTACATGCTGCGTCTGTGACATACATAAACCACAGAATGATACTTAATGGCAGAATGCCTCAGAAGTGACACCATTGTGCGTTTCAAATGCAACATAAGATTTATTTCTGACCCGTTCTTTACTATTTACACATTATTTAATTTGCTGTTTAATTTTTGTCTGTTCAAAAGACATGAGTAAAATGTCAAGTGGGATTTGAAGAAAGTGAGCCTGATCATAATGGGTCAGTCACACAGAGGCCAGGGTCATCCCATAGCAGTCGCTATGACGACAGCAATGATTTCAGTGAAAAATAAGTGAGCACTGAAAGTACAGGTGCAGGGAAAAAAATATGGGAGTCAGTGAAACATGTAAAGTGCTGGTCTCTCTGAAAGAGTTTCTGTTGAATGGTTGCAATTATGATCCTTTTGGAAGCCATTAAAACTGTATCTGCCCATGAGCAGGGCTGTTGAAAGCTCTTAATGCTTGACAGATTGGGCAGAAAGACAGGCAGGTGCGGTTTGAGCTTGTATAGCTGCAGTGGAACGGATGAGGCAGAGCCGAAACTAACTGTCAGCGGTCCAGATTCGCTCTGGCATTGAGGTGAGACATAAGGCTTGATGTGAACGCCAGCAGCACATTTCTCCCAGCGTGCCGAGCACAAAGACACCTGTAGGGGAAAATGGCCAACCCGTGGTGACTATCATGAAGATGAATGACCAAACTGGCCACTTGATTTTATACCATCACATGAAGAGGAAGAAGCACTCGCTGTAGAACTCAAGGACACTTTCTGAGTACCATATACCACAGGGGATGAGTGAGATTGTATTAAATGCAATACAGACATGTTCTCAACAAATACTACAGGAATTTCAAGTTGGACAGCCAGCCTGACACACATTATGACAGTTTGAAATTTGCCCTCCATGTGTGAGAGGAGGTACATGCTCAAAGCAATGTCCTGGCTATGAGAGTGTGACCTGTGCAAGTGAAATATGTCAATGCATTTCAGAGAGAGGAAAATAACTTGACATTTTCTCTTTCCCAGACTGTGGCTGTAAGATAGAGGAGTGTTTTTTTTAGAGGCTTATTCTGAAAGGAAATCATTCTGTTTTTCTGAGATGGTTGTGATGAAATCACCAGCTGACATGCAGAAGCACATGTGACACTGGAAGGGCTGTCAATTCACCTTTATTTTTATAGCGCTTTAGACAATACAGATAATTTCAAAGCAGCTCTAAAAAAGAAAAAAGCTGTGTCAGTCAGTCAAGGTGTACGTATTTCTCACACCAGTGCTGGTTACTATAAATGTCATGTACAGGGCTTGACATTACCACCCGCCAACCCACCAAATGTGGGTGGATCTTACTAGTGGCGTATAACGCAGTTAATCCTACAAGCCACTTTGGCAGGCTAAATTTTATATATCATATATAAATTTTTAAGAAGTCTTTTGAAACAGCATCTGAAACAATAAACTAAGTGCAATGAAGTGTTGTCAAAAATATAGATTTTTTGATAAACATCTACTGAAGTATCTGAAACGTTTCCAATACTCACTTTCCGAAGAATAGACAATACCAACTGGGCTTTCACGCTCTCTCATCTCTTCGACAGCGAGTTGACACACAACAACCTGCCTCCTCTCACTCAATCGTTTCATTTGCTACGGATGAATATAGCTGGTGTTACAGCGCTTGAATTTCGGCGTGGGATTGTGTGTATTGCGCATAATTTTGCATTCTAAAAGTTAACTTCTTCCTGAGTCTTTCCATCAGTGACGACTCCAGTTTGAACAATGTAAGGCTGAACACCATTACTGACGATCTTCATTTTGGCTGAGTGAGATTGTCCTTTTTTGTTGTTGTTGAGGAACCGAAGCACGAGCTATTAAAGCTCCACCCTCTTCTGGAAAGATGGCCGGGAGCAGCAGCTCATTTGCATTTAAAGGGACACACACAAAAAACGGTGTGTTTTTTCTCACATCCAAATAGGGGCAAATTTGACAAGCTATAATAAATTATCTGTCGCATATTTTGAGCTGAAACTTCACAGACACATTCTGAAGACACCAGAGACTTATTTAACATCTTGTAAAATAGGTCTCCTTTAAATGCGAAACATCAACAAAATAATAATTCAATTTATCAAATAATATATGTATTTTTTTTAAATACATCATCTGAAAGCTGAATAAATAAGGTTTCCATTGATGTATGGTTTGTTAGGATAGGACAATATTTTGAAAATTTGGAATCGCCTTTAAAGTTGTTCAAATAAAGTCCTTAGCAATGCATATTACTTACAAAAATATATTTTTTTTTATATATTTACATTAGGACATTTACAAAATACCTTCATGGAACATGAACTTTACTTAAAGGTGCCCTAGAATTAAAAATTGAATTTATCTTGGCATAGTTGCATAACAAGAGTTCAGTACATGGAAATGACATACAGTGAGTCTCAAATTCCATTGTTTCCTCCTTCTTATATAAATCTCATTTGTTTAAAAGACCTCCGAAGAACAGGCAAATCTCAACATAACACCGACTGATTTTTTTTTTCACAAGATGTAATATAAGTCGTAGGTGTCCCCTGAATGTGTCTGTGAAGTTTCAGCTCAAAATACCCCATAGATTTTTTTAAATACATTTTTTTGACTGCCTATTTTGGGGCATCATTAACTATGCACTGATTTTTTCAGCACGGCCCCTTTAAGAGATGCGTTCCCTCTGCTGATTCTCAATGAGTTTGAGGCTATGCTTTGTGGCTAATGTCTAATTCTACACTGTTGGAGAGATTTATAAAGAATGAAGTTGTGTTTATGAATTATACAGACTGCACGTGTTTAAAAATGAAAATAGCGACGGCTCTTGTCTCCGTGAATACAGTAAGAAACGATGGTAACTTTAACCACATTTAACAGTATTAGCAACATGCTAACGAAACATTTAGAAAGACAATTTACAAATATCACTAAAAATATCATGTTATCATGGATCATGTCAGTTATTATTGCTCCATCTGCCATTTTTCGCTGTTGTTCTTGCTTGCTTACCTTGTCTGTGCACAGATCCAGACGTTAATACTGCCTTTCCTTGTCTAATGCGTCGAATGGGCTGGCACTATGCAAATATTGGGGTCATACATATTAATGATCCCGACTGTTACGTAACAGTCGGTGTTATGTTGACATACGAGTATTTTCCGGAAGTCTTTTAAACAAATGAGATTTACATAAGAAGGAGGAAACAATGGAGTTTGAAACTCAATGTATGTCTTTTCCATGTACTGAACTCTTGTTATTCAACTATGCCGAGGTAAATTCAAATTCTGATTCTAGGGCACCTTTAATGATGCCCCAAAATAGGCAGTTAAAAAAATTAATAAAAAAAAATCTATGGGTTATTTTGAGCTGAAACTTCACAGACACATTCAGGGGACACCTTAGACTTGTATTACATATTGTAATATAAGATGGCACCTTTAATATCCTAATTATTTTTGGCATAAATTAAAATTTTGACACATACAATGTATTGTTGGCTATTGCTACAAATATACCCATGCAACTTATGACTGGTTTTGTGGTCAAGGTCACATATAACAAAAAGTTTCTCTACATTACTACTGAAGCTATCTGCTCTGAGCACACATGAGCAGGACAAGGACTAGGACATAAAAGAAAAAGAAAATCATAAACAGAAGAGGCAAGCCTTTCTGTTTCTCCAGTCACCTAAGGTAAAGGAATCCAAAGCCTGTGATAATGTGCATATCGTACAGTTGGCCTGGATAACTGTAATACTGTGTGACTCACTCCCAGCTTTCCATCACCAAACAAAAACATGTCTTCATGCACTTAAGCTAATGTCAAGAGAGACCATCGGCACACATCAGCTCTAATGCCAGCAGTGCTGAATAGCTCTAGGATGGTGACGGCTTGTAACGGCAGCGCTCCAGAGCAGACAGGCTGGAGCTGCAGCCATGAGGCTGTGAGAGGTGGGAGAGAGCTGACAGGTATTGTCAGGAAACTCAGTGAGTGGCCAGCAGACGGAGACGAATTTGTCTCTGACGGGTTTACTGAAAAAGCTGCGGGCAAAAACAGCTTGAGCCAACACGACTCTACAAAACACACACACACACACACAATACATAGATGTTCTTATTTCTCATTCTGTTTCTAAGAGTCTCTTTTTTCCTCTCATTTCTTCAGGCACTAAATACATTGAGCAGGAGGAAGATCACACGCACACACACAGAGAGAGAGAGAAAGAGAATATATATATATATATATATATATATATATATAAAACTGTAAATATTAAAGAAATTTAAATACTGACTGAGCTATGTGGTCTAGTGATTAGTAGTGCTCCAACATATTGAACTGGTCAGTATGAAGGACTTGAGTCACATTGTGTCCTAAATCAGACATTAGGTAGTCTGATAAAAAATTGGCATAGAGAAACTATTTTCACTAAGAAATTGCTGATAAATTTCACAAATACTATAAAGAATCGGCAAGTAACAATGCATTAAAGTGAAATTTTGAAGTAGAAATACTAAAATGGTATTTTTTTGTAAAACATACTCCAGTATTTGTATTATTTACAACTTTTAATAAACGATTATAATAAACGATAATAAACAATAATCCAACGATTAATAATTTTTTAAATGTGTATCCCCCACCTAGAAGAAACAATTACCTATGACCTGTACACCTAAAACAAAACAAAAACACTAAATGAAATGAATTTTGAAAAATAAAATATAAACAAAAATAAGAATTGAAGTTTCAAACATGGAGTAATACAATTAAATACAATTACATTAATTTATAAACATAAAAAGTGTCACTAATAAAAATCTTGAGTTCAAATCTGAGGAATATACTTTTTAATAAAGCAAGGAAAAAATCTCAACTTTCAACCAGAGGGGCAGGCAGAACGGAGAGCATAAAACTGCTGTGGATGAGCGATAGGGAAGTGAAGTGCATGCTTGAGAGCTGTGTGCGAAACACTTCTGCCCTAGGCAACTGCCAATATTACCTATGCCAGGATCCAGCTCTTGAACTAGTACTCATAAGGGCCATGTGAGTTTGAATATGGCTCAACAGTTTTTCAGCCCAGTTCCTCCTCTTTCTCCATCTTTCCAGTCACTTCTTTGTGTATGTCCTCATAAGTGGAAATGTTCACTGAAACATGGTTAGCAATGATTGGTAAAACCAAAACCCAAACTTTTTCTCTTCTAGTAGCTCAGAACAGTGCCAATCCTATCTATAGTCAGGAGGAAGATGAAGAGAATAAGAAGGGTGCGGAGAGAGGTGGAAGTGGAATTCACTTTTGGGCTTTGCTAATCACTTTTGGGCTTAGGGAAAGATTGGCAGAAATGGAAAAGGAGTGAGTTAATGAGAAAATATGAGGATTCTTGTGAGGCCTTTGAATGAAATATGGCTGATATTCTCTCTGTGTGTGGTGGAGACAGGGCTGTCTGTCATTAGCACGCTGAGGGCAGAGAATCTAGGCTAAGTGTTCAGGCCATTTCTGTTGCCTTTCCAACCGACTGCGTAGATATGAGGATTTCACAGCCTATTACACATGATAATTGGAGAACATATTGAATTGGAGGCAATTTTCTCTTCTTCTTTGTATGCATAAATGTTTACAGTATTCACAGTAAAGCCTTTTCTGGAAGCATGTGACAGAGCATGCTAGATGACGGATCCAGTCACGTATCCAATATTTGTTTCTATAAATGCGCTTGGCACTCTGTCAAATAATAAATAATAAAAAACCCTAGCATAATAGAGAAGGCTATTTAAATGATGAATGTTTTGTTTACATGGTTTATTAGTAATTCCCGGCACGTAGCGATATTCAATAACAGCACTTTACTAAAAGCGTACCTTTATCTCATTTCATTGTTGTAACTTCTCCGAAATCAATCAACAGAGTGAAAAAGAATGAGTGAAAGAGAAAAGTTATCCCTGGACAATAATTAGAGAGTATGCTTGCATTAGCTGACATAAAAGTGTGGTTACATTAGTGAAACTTTGCAGGAAAAAAAGGTCTATTGTCAATAGTGTGTTGATGTATGAAGCACAGCTCACAAAGAAGTCAGTTCAAAACCAAGCAGCTTTCTCTTGGTCAGTGATCCCACATGACAAATCTGAGGAAATCTTTCATCCTCGTCTTAAAATTCCCAATCGCATGGATACCTATTGAAATGACTGGATTTTGCCCATCAAAATTCACAGAAAAACGGTAAATGTGACCTCACCTTAAGACATTTAACTAGACTTTCTGAACATTTAGTTCTAAGTTTAACACTGCTCTGTGCTGAACATGGTACATCACTCGGTTTAAAGGCTGTAAATCAGTGTCCGGTGCAGACGGGGGACATTGAACCCTGGCTGAGGTGGCAAAGTCATAAAACAGAAGAAATAAAAAGAAAGATGGGAAGACATGAAAGTGTTTATAAAATATTAAGTGCTGACTAAATGTCATCATCACATCCATATGTCATTATAATCAGACGTAATCACAGTTGTCAGTCTGCTGACACACACATCCGTACAACTGACAGCACTCTGATCACTTCTAAGCAGTCTTGATATGAGAGAGACAGAGAAATAGGCTGCATTTACACTGCAAGTCTTAATGCACAGATCCGATCTTATGACCATATCTGATTTTTTGGCCAGATGTGACTGTATGGGATATCTGTGTTTACATTAATTCCCGCCCAAAATGATTGTCATTGATAGCTTTGCATGCACATGGTGACCCTCGAGTTTTGAATGGCCGTGCTATTAAAATTATTTATATATTTCACGTCGGGTGGTCATGATTACCTGCCAGAATGGATAAGTTAACAGCTGTCAGTGTCATGGATGTTTTGCAGCGCAAATTCTGACTGAACGAATATAGGCTGGAAAATAAAGGTAATTTGTGTTTGTTATTTTATCTACAGTCATTAAATCTAGAATTCTGAAGGGAAATAAAGTAGCAGGTAAGATTACATGTATTTGAATGAATGATAACGAGTGAGCGAGTGAAGGAGAGAGCGTACACGAAAGAGAGGGTAGCCTACCCAGTAAAGCTTTTGGTTTTAAAGTAAAAAAAACACACTGCGGTCTCTTTTAAATTAACCGGGCAGAGGTTGAAATTCAGCTGCTGAATGTGTGTGTGCATGTGAATGTGTGCGCACAATTTCTTCCAAAGAAAAATAGATAGACATATAACATTTCCACCTCAATAATTAAGCTGCAAATTTTTAGTGTGACTGCATACAGGCACGTCTGCTTCATAATACAACATTAAAGCTACTTTTTAGTAAGCAAACGTGTCGCCCTCACCTTGTGGTGGTTTGGAATTCCAATGGGAATCGGATATGCGTGTTTAGACATAGGTCGCATGTCCAGAGATTGGATATGTATCTGATTTAAAATCATATTTGGAAGTGGGTCAGATCGGATGCGAAAAAATCGGATGTCGTGCGGATTTTTGTGTTTACACGTGTGCAATAAATTCCGATCTGTGTCCGATGTGAGCAAAAAATCTGATTTTTTTGTGCCAGTGTAAACGCAGCCATAGAAACAGACAGGGTGACCAAAGAGACATAAACCTGGTTACCAAAAGATTTAAAGCACTGAGATTTCACCAGCACAAAAGCTATATCTTCTTTAACATGACTTGTATAGTGAACTAACTGCTAATGTAACTCAAACAAATAACTATTTTAAAACCTAGTAAACCTGCTGCCTACATATGCAGCATTATAACCATCATAATTAACTGGGATGTGATTGATTTGGAACGCTCTACATATTTAAAATGTGACGCAAATAGTTTTCTGCATGGGTGACTTGACACACAATTAACTTCAAAATAGTTTGATGTTAGCATGATGCTAAGCTAAAAGTGAGTACCAGTAAATAACCATGGCAAACCATTTTTTGATGCTCTTTAGTATTGAGTTAAAGGCACTGAAGTGTCTTAGAACGCATAGTATTATTCAATGTTGACGTAATTTCCACTGAAACAGGGCGGAGGATATCGAACAGCTCCTCCCCTTTTTTCAAATAGCCAATAGCATTTACTTTATATCACAGTTCGGCCAGAGCCATTGAGCTCTGTAAAGCTAGTTTCATTCTCTAACCATTTCTCCTCCTAATCTCCATATCGCTTTAAAATATAACATTCTGTGCAGAATTAAAATGTGTCTGATACATCTGCCATCTAGAATTTGAAACAAATATATGCTCTTTTAGTTGCCATGGTTGCAAAAGCAAGCAACTGCCCCATGTATAAATGTAAATGCAATTATCACTTTCTTCCTGATTAGGTCTGAGTTCATTAGCAACACTCTCTTTAACAAAAAATAGCTTTTGCCTGAGAATTAGCAATGAGGAGCGTTAAGACGTCTAGACTTGATTCCCTCAGTGGCTGGTTTAACGCTTAAAGGCAAATAGGTATACTGAGTTATCAGTTCTGTTCTCTCCCAGTGAGGATGTTCTTAATAAGTCCCGAACCAGGAGGGCCTGGAGACTCTAGCCAAACCCATTACACATGCTGATCTGATTGCCTTCATTCATTATTAAATCAAAATGCTGTGTGGTCTTCATGTTGGCCACTTTATGAGACTTTAAAATTTAAACACTTAGAAACTGACTGGTAATTTTGACTAAACCATCCAGTAAAAGGAGCAGTAAGTGCTACACCCATTCCACTCCCAGATGCGATTGGTGATGCTAATGCTTCAAACACAAACTGCTCCCGTCAATGATAGCTCAGAGACT